>NW_022589711.1:12205002-12440725 GCF_004348235.1 Phoca vitulina
CCCCAATGTCTATCACCCAGCCACCCCATCCCTCCCACCCCCCACCACTCCAGCAACCCTCAGTTTGTTTCCTGAGATTAAGAATTCCTCATATCAGTGAGGTCATATGATACATGTCTTTCTCTGATTGACTTATTTTGCTCAGCATAACACCCTCCAGTTCCATTCACGTCGTTGCAAATGGCAAGATCTCATTCCTTTTGATGGCTGCATAATATTCCATTGTATATATAGACCACATCTTCTTTATCCATTCATCTGTCAATGGACATCTTGGCTCTTTCCACAGTTTGGCTATTGTGGACATTGCTGCTATAAACATTGAAAAACTACTCCTAAAGTAATTTTCCCTCAGAGGTACTCAGATTTCAAAACCAAGTGGAAGAATCTAAATACACGTTAAAAATCTAAATGTGGGGGCACCTGGGTGGCTCAGTCAGTTAAGCCTCCGACTCTTAGTTTTGCTTGGGTCATGGTCTCAGGGTCATGGAACTGAGCCCCTGTCAGCTCTGCACTTAGCGGGGAATCTGCTTGAGATTCTCTCTCCCTCCCTCCCTGCCCCTCACTCTTGCTCTCTCACTCTCTAAAATAAATAAATAATCTTTAAAAATCTAAATATGTAAGGAGTCCAGATTGAGGCATTCTGCTCTACATGCTACCTTCCACCATCAAACGAACAATGAAATCATTAAGCCTGTACATGAATGAACTAGTTCACTGAATCTAAGATTTCCCTTTTAAAGAGAAAACATCAGAACAAGCTTAAAGAACAGGTACCAGTGGAAACACAGATTTTTGAAAGATGCCTATTACTATTTCTACTATCATAATTTTCGAGTCCTGTACCTGTAAAGTCCATTTTTCCTTCTTTTTTTGGGGGGGGCTGAGAAGAAGGGTTATGATGTATTCCAAATTATGACGGAATGAGAAATATTACTCAACACGCCCTTTAGTAATAAATAAACTGAATCATCTCAACTGTCTGGTTTGCCTTGATCAAAGCGTGAAAATGGCAAAGGGTACAATAAAAAAGGCAATTTACTTTTTCTACCTTAAAATGTCATCAGACAGCCCATCACACAGTTGATATATCCCGTTGATTAGAGTCCCATAAAAATATAAAGCAGAATTTAGGAGCAGTTTTACTCTGGTGAGTTCCAGCGGACAAGGTGGGACTTTTATTTTAAGATTTCTCCATTGACACAAGGGTTTTAAAGCCTATTCTTAAAAACCAAAGGGCAGCCTAGTTTCCAAACAACTGGAAGAGTTAGATGCTAAATTTTAGAAGGAGATGCCAAAATAATATACATTTTGGGGGCCAGGATGAATGTGTATGAGAAGTAACCTATTTTAGTTATTAGCTTTATATCTTAAACTAATTAACATGTTAGTTGTTAGAAACTAATACTACGTGATCTATATTGCCAAGTTAACTGATTAGATTACTCATATTTTTTTATTAAGCAAAACAAAATTGCTACAATCCAGAAAAAGATAATAAAATGCAGCTGACTTTCAAACAGGTGTCTGATATAAAAACTGAATATATGGCTGAATAATATATACACTTAAGAATTTCTGGCAATCAAAATAATCAGTATTCTAATTGGTTTAGTGTCTGAAATATCCAACCTGTAATCAAGTAATGAAGCTTTATTAAGGACATTTTGTTACACAGATAATTCCAATATTAAGGTTTCTAGAAAATATCCCTAAAATCAAAAACTGTTGATTGTCTCACATTCTGCCAGTGAATTTTATAATGAAATAAAACAGTCAAATTTTCGTGGTGAACAAGTATAATCGGATATAACAACAATTATTAGATGAAATTACATTTTATAATTTAAACCTATTTGCCAAAATGTTGTTTTTAACTGTGGTCCCGAATATCTTCTGGGACATTCAAAATAAGCAACTTTGTCCCCTGGATGTTATTAAAACTATTAGTACTGTATAATTAACAGGAAACATTATTAAAGAGACATTAAATATAAAAATCTAAAGAGAATTATAAATTTTTCTTAGTTATTCCACAATCTTTGAAGCTGAATGGCTATCAAATAGTACATCCTCACACCATGAAACAAAACTCCATGCTTTGATCTGGGTATTTCAACTCAGGCAGTAGGTCGACCTTGAGAAAATACTTTAAGACTTTTTCTTTTATGAAGAAGGTATGGCAAGTCAAATAAAAGGATGGAATCCTAAATTATGATAAAAATAACATTTGAGAAGGATACTCTATTGAATCTACTGCCACTGAAAAACAGGTAATACCTATTTACTCCATTTTTAAAAATTTAAAAAAAACACCTTTTCTATCAATTTAAATTTAATTAAATTAACCACTAAAGAAAAAATGCTGTATTTCTGCTTGTACTTTGTCAACAGAAATTATACTCTGTCAGTCAATAGGAAATGATTGAGAAATTGGATCAATATAATCTAATGATCATATCTGATACTAGAGAGTAGTGTCATTGATCATAAAATGTATCTGGGTTTTCAGACGCTGAGAATTATACTGAGGTTATTATATATATTAATTTCAAATAAAGTTAGGTAGCAATTAGCACAAAATGCTGGTGAGACAGATTGTTAATTCAACTACTAAGAATCTGTAATAATATAAATTTCAGAACATAAATGATTATTATAAAATATGATTTTGAAGTTTTCTTTTCAATATCACATTATTTTCTGGATTTCAACCCACACAACTTTATTTTATATAAATTATTATGTTGTTTAATTCCATTATATCCACTCAGCCCTGGTTATCTACATTCATTATTATAATAAAACATTTTCTTTCCCTGAAGGCCTAAATTGTACTTAGCTTATTAAATATTGTATAAAAATTACCTCTATTTGTAGTATCTGTAAGTCCAATCAGGTATTCTCTAGGAAATAAGTATGAAAAGATAGCATATTGTACATATGCTAAATCCTTCCAATTATACTTTTGCTTAAAAAAAAATACTTGAGAAATTTTCAAGTCTCTTTTTCCTCTAATTTGATCAATTTCTTAACAAGCATGGTCGCCTGCTCAAGATTAGGAAAAGGCATACTTGAAGGGGTGTGTGTTTGTACCTGTGTGTGTGTGTGTGTGTGTGTGTGTTTGTTTGGGGAGTAGTAAGAGACCAGAGGGACCATCAATGAGAGCAAAAGTGAAAGTTTTCAGTCTGATATAAAAGAAAGAGACAAACATAAATCAAATAATAACCCACTCTGATAATGATTACCCTGGGTATTTAAGAAATTAATACATCATTTATTTTTAAATCGGTTCTTATTTCTTTGCTTCCTGAAAAAAACTGTTACCAAAAGTGAATTTTCAAAGCATTAATGCTTATAAAATACCCTACTAACGTTTGGAGAGAACTTAGATCTTTTTCAAAGTAGAGGACCCAAAAAGTTGAGCAGGCCAAGGTGCAGAAAGTAGAAAGCCAAACTATATCACCCTTTCTGGTGAAACACAGGTGAGGTATTCTGTGAAATTATTACACATCTCATCTGAACAAAACATTGTTTTTCTCCAGAATAAACCACTGTAAATTAACTAATTATACTTAAATATATATAGACATGGGCACCTAGATACACACATATCCATGTCTTTCAAACAAGGTTAAAAATCCTCCCTTACTTATAGAATGAAGCTAATTACTGCTCCAGATCAAAACAAGTGACAGTGATTTGAATGTATATCGATATATATCATTGACAAATACTAAACCAAAATTGGTCATCAGCTTTTAAAAGCTTATTTTTTTTTAAGATTTTATTTATTTATTTGAGAGAGAGAGAAAGAGAGTGCACAAGCAGGAGGGAGGGGCAGAGGGAGAAGCAGACTCCCTGCTGCACAGGGAGCCTGAAATGGGACTGGATCCCAGGGTCCTGGGATCATGACCTAAGCCGAAGACAGACAGTTAACCAACTGAGCCACCCAGGTGCCCTAAGAGCTTATTTTAATAGAAAAGTTTGGAAACATTAACTATTCATATGCTTCTGCTTTTTCATTTTTTCCCTTCTAATTGATTTATTTCTAGTAAATTAACTGTGATATTTAAGTAAGCTATTATAATACTTGTATTATAGAAAAATACATTCCTGAACTTGATAATTTCCTATCATTTTATTAAAATTTATTAGATATAACATGTTTATTTACTTTTATTTATCCAGTTTCGTTTCAAAAGATGATTTGAGGCAACTTATAGATCAATATATCTGAACAGCATCAAAAATAAATGAGAAAAATACAGGTGAAGGAGAATAAAGATCTTTCAGATATACAAGCATAAAGCATCTAGTAATCAGTTTTCTTTTCCAGTCCAAAATAATTATGATTTCACAGACTATAGTGACTACAGGAAGATTTTCCTTGACTATCACCCCCAAATAATGAATATTTTAGGGCAACATCTGAGGCTTACACAGTTTATATAAAGATATTTAAATATAGGTATTTAGAACCCCAAGGAAGTTGTTTTCAATATGCAATAAGGCACTCTGTAACCAAAAACAGATTAAGTATTCCAGAGAGAAGGTGAACTGGGAAATATCAGTTACACAGGGATAGAGGTAAGGCAGGGTGCAAAAAGAGAGGGACCTAGTTCCTCAGGAAGTGGTGTGCATGCATGCGCATGTGCATGTATGTGTGTGTGTTCTGGCGTGGGAAACCCAAGGGAACCAGTATGTAGCTAGTTATTAGTAATATTTAAATTTCAACCATCACTTCTTCAACAGTCTTCAATTTTGCCCTGAACTTGCTAAATTGTATATAGCTCTCTAATGTATATCTGCACACATTCCTACAAAGCGACAGCTTTTGGAAGGTGGGCTGGAGTAGAAGAGAAAGGGGAAATGTAAATATTAAATAGGAAATAAAAAGGAATTCCAAGTCCCTGAGTGTCTACTGGCTTCCAGACTCCACATATTATATACAGTCTCACTTTAGTGAGGCTATGATATCAAGTATGATTTACGGTTGAGGAAACTGAAATTTAAAAAAGTTAAATAAAATGCTCAGGGTCACCCAGGTAATAGTTTCAGATGAAACTCAATCTTTTGAGTCCAAAACTACAATTCTTTTTTTTTTTTTTAAGATTTTATTTATTTACTTGAGAGAGAGAGCACAAGTGGGGATAGGGGCAGAGGGAGAGGGAGAAGCAGACTCCCTGCTGAGCAAGGAGCCCGATGCTCCATCCCAGAAACCCAAGATCATGACCTGAGCTGAAGGCAGACACTTAACCAACTGAGCCACCCAGGCGCCCCCAAAAACATAATTCTTAAGTATAATTTTATACTGCCACATTTGGCATGACCATGAATATATTAATTCTTGTTTTTGGCAATTTCCTTGGTACATCATTTTTTTTAACACTAAGTAAGTCCCACATATCCATTGCTCTTATATGTAGTCAGATTAATTGTATGAACTTGAACAAGGTATTTAACCACTCCAGGCCTCAGTTTTCTTTACTGTAAGATGGAAGAAAATTTCAGCACTCTCCTGAAGGGGATTAAATGAGATAATGGAATAATCGCATTATTAGCAGTTTGATATACAATAAGGAATCGACTAAGGAGAACTATTAGATAATTAACAGATTTTAAATGTGTATTTGTTTAAATAATAGGTTAAGTATAAATTAGAATAAGCCAATGTGTTCTAGTACTATATTTTTTATATTGAAAATAAATCTTCATAAAGGTAAGCATGTTTTGGCTAATATCAAAACAAAACAAGCCTTATTTTTTTAACTCAGCATTTTTTTTTTCTGAAGTAGTACAGTATTTACTTATTGATGCATTCAACATTTCTTTCTTTCTTTTTTTTTTTTTTAAAGATTTTATTTATTTATTTAATTGACAGAGAGAGAGAGAGACAGCGAGAGAGGGAACACAAGCAGGGGGAGTGGGAGAGGGAGAAGCAGACTTCCCGCGGAGCAGGGAGCCTGATGCGGGGCTTGATCCCAGGACCCTGGGATCATGACCTGAGCCGAAGGCAGTCGCTTAACCGACTGAGCCACCCAGGCGCCCCAACATTTATTTCTTGAGTACCGACTTTGTGCCAGGCACAATGCTAGGTGCTGGGGATACAGTAATGAATACAAAATACACAATACCCATTTTCATGGCATTTGAGGCCTAATGGGAGAGACAGACATTTTATAAATAATACCATAAATACATTTAATTATAATAGTGATTAATAATCTTGAAGATTCTATAGGATAAATTAGACAATATATCACCCACCCAAATTTGTAAGAAATAAATTAAGTTCAGAAAAGCTGCCAATCCATGTCTGACAGACATAGCAGGAATACGCTATCATTACTTACTATCAGTTTTCTAGTGTAGCATTTAATATAGGGCCTCCTTTAAAAATTGATTCTAATGTGTGGTCAACACAATCAGATTTTGTAGAAAGGTATCAAATTAGCCATCAAATAAACAGGTGAGGGTAAGAAAAAAATAAGATGAATATTTGTATGTGATCACTTTGTGACTGACCTCCCCACATAAAGATCGATTACTCTTCCCTGTTTTTAATCATGTTTTCTCCAGGATGTTTCCCTTTAAAGAGAATTACCTTTGGAATAGTATGCTTTCTAGCAATATACGTCTCTGGGAAATCCCCACTATATGTCATGACCTCTTTACCTATCAAATCTCATTCCAACATTAACTCTAAAGCACTAAACAACAACAAAAAAAACAAACTAAACTAATACATACTACTTAAGAAATCCCATTTTCAGAGTCAATGAAATAGGAAACGGAAAGTAAGAACATCAAACTCTACTTCACTAGAATAAATGCAACTTAAACTATGATTATGATATTTTGGACACCTACAAAAGTGGCTCTGTAATTAGTAAACTGTAGGCTTTTAACAAGATATTTTCACGAAGAAAACAAATTAAGAAATTATTTAGTTGGAACACTCAAAAGATTATCCTCTTTCTTTTCTCCCCACAGTTTACAATCCTTGTTTAGGGAAGTTTTACAACATGTTTACCACTATGAAGAGTAAAGTTATTAAATTATTCACTAATCATACTTCCTTATCAATGCAAGTATTTATTATAAATTTTAATACACATAGGCATTTTGCAAATATATACCCCAATTAAGAAAAAATAGTATGTCCAGCCTCTAGTTAGAGTAAGTTCAGAGTGGCCGGTATATACATATAGCCTACACTGGAATAAGAATGCTTATGATTAAATATTGAAAATTTCCCCAAATGTTATATAAATCTCTGGTGACAACAACAAAAGGAAGAAACCACAAAAACATCAGTATCCTTAAGGAATCATCAGTTTCTTTTTGTTTGTTCCCATTATAAATTTTGCATTTGCACATTGCTGCCTAGATTTTCAAAGGATTCTGCAATGATTAATTTAACAATCTACCCATATTGCTGTAATATAGCCAAGGACTTTCACCTATATATAATTTATAATATCCATACCAAGGACAGATTAGTGGGCAAAATAAAACTTCCAACATCCATGTTATTAATGCAGAAATGGGCAAGTGTCACTAAAATACTACAACTTAAAAACAGACTTCTCAAACTTGGATGCTTGGTACCTCCAAAGATATACATAAAGATCCATCATCTTAAGAGTCAATTTGACCTGATTAATTTGGAAGTAAACAAAATGAATTTTTAAAAATTCTAATAATTACAAATATATATATTTTAATTTTTTTTTAGATTTTATTTATTTATTTATTTGACACAGAGAGAGAGAGAGAGAGTACAAGCAGGGAGAATAGCAAAGGGAGATGAAGCAGACTCTCTGCTGACCAGGGAGCCCTATGTGGGGCTTGATCCCGGCACCCAGGATCATGACCCGAGCTGATGGCAGAGGCTTAACTGAGTGAACAACCCAGGTGCCCCTACAAATATATACTGAATCCTTACTAAATGCCAGGCCTTAAGCTAAATGCTTTGCATGAAGTGTTCCCACATGGAATACCCACAACATTCAGAGGTATGCAGCATAACTGGGGTTAGTAAATTTTTTTTAAGGGCCAGATATAAACATTTTAGGCCTTGTGGGCTACATATGGTCTCAGTCTATGTTGTAATAACGCAGCTCTGCTGGATGAGAGGGGTCATAGGCAATACGTAAAGGAACGGGCATGCCTGCATTTCAATAAAACTTTGTTTACAAAAACAGGCAACAGATTTGGATAGATGTGGCCCACAGACCACAGTCTGCCTCCTTCTGCAATTAAAAGTCACATTTTACCAGTGTCAGTATGTAACGTACCCATATCCACACAGCTAACGGGTGATGAAGTAAGAATTTAAACTCAGGTCTCTTTCACTGCAGACTCAAAGCAGCTGTACCACTATGGGTATCTGTCTCTTGACAGCAATTTAAGAAGCTATTTAAGAGTAAAATAAACACAAATATATTCTAGAGTAAAAGGCAAAGTGACATGTTTGTAAAAGATAAAACAACGGAGAAGAAGAAACTTCACATTTGCAATGGATGCAGACCCTGGGATAAAAACTTGTGCTCTTCAGAATATCAGGATATCTGGTGAAAGCTCTGAGAATTTAGCCTGTGCTTACAAAATGAGCTTTTTAAAAAAAGTCACAAAATTATTTTAAAGTTTTATGATATGTTTTAAGATTCCTTTTCCTATATAATGACACAGGATGAACTACTAAAACCACCCACTTGGAAATATATATATATATGTATATAGGTATATGATATATATATATATATATATATATATATATATATATGATACTATAATTTATGATATATAGTTACAGTTATGGTATTAAAGTTATTGTTATTAATGCCCAGGCCCTTTGCAAATGTGCAGTGTGATGCCAGGTAGAGAATAATGACACGCAGTTGGGCAAAAATCCTGCCCTTCCAGAGCGACACTACCCTAATGAATCAAGTCCCATCTCATCTGGAATAAAATCCAGTCTGTAGAGCTGGTTACAAGGTCCAATGTGACTTGCCTTCAGTCTAATACCATGACTTTCTACCCCCACCCCCCCAAGCCCCGGCTACAGAAGCCTTCTTTCTGTTCCTCAAGCACAATCATGCTCCTCTTAATCACAGGGACTTCACACCTTTGCCTGGAATTCATTTATGATTAGTTTTGCATTGGCCCCTCAAGTTCCTTAGAACTAAATCTGCTACTTTTACCAAAATTAATTCTTGTTGCTAAAAGTCACTAAATTGGATAGTTGTTGAGTATCAGCATGTCATTACAACCACCAGTGGTTTTTCTGGATCAGTGGTCAACGTTCCCATACCAAACCATTTATTTCCACCAAGAAGGAATCTGCAACCTGTGCCCTATGGTTTTCTCCTCTATAATCCCTGGTTATGAGCTATCCCACATAACATTACTTTTGCCTAATATGGAAGTAAAATAAGGGCAGGCACTCTGTAGTTAAATCTATTGTGCTTCCTCCACTGAATATTGTTCTTGAGAGAAATTTTATGTAAGAAATACAAATTCTGAATGTTACTCTCTGATTAAATCAGGCATTTAGGAAAGCTCTTTATTTGGGCTACAGCATCTTTTTCCCTTTCAGAAAAGCCCTCCCAACCTACATTTTGAATACCTTTTTCGACATCATGCACTGAAAGTCATTGAATAGCTTTCTGATATTTTCTTTTTCATTGGCATATAGAACTGTCACTGTGAACAGTTCCCACTACATTACTCAATAACCCCCAAACAATAAGCAGTATGAGATAACTGGCAGTCATGATATATTTTGTTAACTCCTGAGGGTGATTTCCTTTCCCCTTGGCTGTTGGCAGTTTGTATGCTGGGGAAACAAAGAAAGCACAGAAAACTACCCTAAGTTTACTAAGGATCTCTAATGGAGCAAATGCTTTATCCATTTAATTATATTTAATTTTCTCATTACATTTATAGTAGGGATTATTATACCCTAATTACAGATGAGGAAACTAAAAGAAGAGATGTTAGTGGTTTTTCCAAAATCATCTGGGCAGATAGGTGGAAGACTGGGACACTGGTCCGTGTCCGACTATCCCCCTTCCAAAACAATGCTCAAAGACAAAACCATAATGTCAGATTTTATTCTCAGACACAGGAAAATATGCCAATGATTACAACCCACAGGTTTCCCTGTCTCCAAATTATTCTGTAATTTTGCTTTCTAGGTTTTTTGTTGTTTTTATTTTTTGCTTTCTCTTGTCATTTTGCTTGTTATTGATTACCAGTAAAGTTAATAACATTTTAGGTTTATTACAGGAAGTTCATGGAGTTTACCACAATGTGCCACTTCACTAGCCATTTCGACTTGCCTTTTCTAGAGCCCTCTTGCTCACTAATGCTTTCTTCTAACTTACTAATTATCGCCACGATGTATTCCATTGTTGATATTGTTGGTTGTTAATGGTCAAACCTACTTTAGAAATAATTATGAGAGTAGTTTAATACAGATGTCAGAAATCTAAACAAAAATTTCTCACAACAGAGCCTCAAATAGCTCAAATTTGGCACTCCGACTTGTCACTAGCATAAAAATGTGATTCAAATTCATTCATAGCCAGTTGCATGAGGGACAAATGAGGCAAAAAGAGGAAAAAAAAAAACAGGATGTACAAAATAAATAAAGATATAAGAAGAACCATGAGAGACAATGGACTCTGAAAAACAAACTGAGGGTTCTAGAGGGGAGGGGGGTGGGAGGATGGGTTAGCCTGGTGATGGGTATTGAGGAGGGCACGTTCTGCATGGAGCACTGGGTGTTATGCACAAACAATGAATCATGGAACACTATATCTAAAACTAATGATGTAATGTATGGGGATTAGCATAACAATAAAAAATTTAAATAAAAAAAATAAATAAATAAAGATATAAATGTTAACAGAGGATGAAAAAGGCATGTAGGCAAATGGAAAGGTCAAGAAAATATGGCCTTACACAGAACTTAGTATTGCTCTGAAGTGGAAATTCTTATAATAATTTTCTGGGGTTTTCTTCCAACTATCATGATATCCCATGTTACATATCTACCCCACTGGCTCAAAATTCGCCTTCTCTATCACTAGGGCAACAGCACTATTTAAGCCAGCAAAAGCTAGTCTGAACATGATGTTTCCACATCTCTCCATCACCATCCAGGGATACAATTCTTTGACCTTTGTTTGATATAGCAAGTTAATCAAAGAATAATTTTTTTTTTTTTTTTTTTTAAGATTTTATTTATTTATTTGAGAGAGAGAGAGAGAGAGAGAGAGCACATGAGAGGGGGGAGGGTCAGAGGGAGAAGCAGACTCCCTGCTGAGCAGGGAGCCCGATGCGGGACTCGATCCCGGGACTCCAGGATCATGACCTGAGCCGAAGGCAGTCGCTTAACCAACTGAGCCACCCAGGCGCCCAATCAAAGAATAATTTGAAAGATGCTTTGCTTTATAGATACTTGTTAGTCTTTGGCAATGGTTTATTTTATGAAAAGTGGGTCTCTTTTAAAGATGAAATAGAGGAATATCTAGTTGAAGACAAATACATTTTTTTTTTAAAGTTTTTATTCATTTATTTGAGAGAGAGAGAATGAGAGAGAGAGAACACCTGAGAGGGGCTAGGGTCAGAGGACGAAGCAGACTCCCTGCCGAGCAGGAAGCCCGATGCGGGACTCGATCCCGGGACTCCAGGATCATGACCTGAGCTGAAGGCAGTCGCTTAACCAACTGAGCCACCCAGGCACCCGAAGACAAATACATTTTTATGAGTAAAATATTTGTCGTGTTTATAAGATAAAAGGCCTACATTCGTTTCTCCTAATTCATAACACTTCATAAGGAAAGGCTTCTTTGAAGGTTTATGATCTTATTAAAACAAGAAAGAAAAACCGATTTTGATAAATTAGAGGTGTAATATATATTTCTAATGTGGCTTTTAAGCGACAGAAGCTTGAAAGTGGCCCAGCCACCTCTGAAAGGCTATTCTCACAATGGCTGGCTGAAGCAAAAATACAAGAGCTCTCTGAACCTCCAAGGCTTGTTGATAACACCTGTGATTGCAGGTGGCTCCACTTGAAAAGAAACGTACCACTTTCCTCTCCAGTGGTGACCACTGTGTTCCACAGTGGGTCAGAGGTGACCAGGGTGCTTTCAAGGTCAGTTTTATATTCTGAAGAACTGGACTCTGAGTACAGACAAGTTTCCAGTTTAGCCTTTTGAAAACATAAACGTGGTCTGCTGTTCCTCTCTTAACATATTCCATTCATTCACTAAGTATAGCAGGAGATTTCATCTAGTGACCTTATGGAATTCAATTCAAATTAAATGATTGGTTTTAAGATTTTGACTAGATATACACTGAAGTGTTTTGTTTTTTTTTAAAGTAATCTTTACAATATTCTCCATGGAAATTAAATGAGGTTAAAAAACAAAACACTGTCACTAAAGAGTGATTTTTCCCATTACCTTGCTTACAAATTATTCAGAAATCTAGAAGAGAGAACAGCACCAATTCTTAATACACAATTAACATTTTGACACAATTACAGTTTTGAAGTATAAAATGAGTAGTAAACAACAAAGATATAATGCATTCCTACATGGGGCAATGGCTAAGACATTCTGACTAAAATGTAATACGATATAGTCAGAACTCATCGGGTATATGACATTTAGTTCAGAATTCCACATTTAAGAGGGACATATACAGATTTACATTTGCTAAATAAGTAAGAATTCAAAACCCTGTAATGCAACAGGAAAAACAACTGGGGGTGGGGAGATGGAAATCCATGCATTGGAAATAGAAAGAGCCCCACAGTATAATATTCAAAGACACACTAAGTAGAAAAGTGACTGGATCTGTTTCATGAACTTCCATGGGTTACAAACTGGTAGCCAGATTTTTAACCCAATATAACAAAACATTTTCTAATTGAGAGACCTGTCCAAATATGGACTGGGCTACCTCCTGAGATAAGTTTCACACTATTGAAGACATGTAAGGGCAAACAGAATCAGGGCTACTGAACAAAGGACTAAAGATTAAACTATGAGACAGAGGCCTCTTCAAAATCTGGTGTCTATGAATTTTCTGCTATGAGAATTCTCTACAATGAGACAGTTCCCAGACTGATAAAGAGAGCCTCTCAGAGTAAAACAAATACAAGTATATAATGAATAACATTAGCTAGCAGCAGAAATAAATGTAACTAAGACATAGTTTATAAATCCCCCCCTTTTTTTGATGGGGAGTTAGGGAATACCCAAATATAATCAAGGTGACAAGTGTGAACTGTCAAAACCAGGATGTAGTGAAACATGTGAGAAAAATCTCAAGAAAATTAATGTATTGAGGAAAGAGCAATGATCTGCATTATGCCTCGTAAAAACAAACACTGTTACTAATCTTACTAATATGCATTAGTCACTACTAATCCAGCAGTGGTGGGAACAAAGGAAAACTAGTTACACAGAACTTAGTATTGCTCAAACTTTCCAGTTATATAGAAGTAGTAGCACTTGATAGACAAGGATGGTTCACAAGAAATTTATTTTACTGAGATTACCTACCCTTTAAGACCATGTAACTATTATACTGTTAATTCTATGCTCATTTAAAAATCCTTAAAATCACTTATTTGGATTCAAAAACTCTTTGGAACAAAACAAAGGTAACTTGCTTATTGAACACAAGGGTTCCAATAACTTTTTAAGGCATATACTCTCATCTACTATTACTAGATCAGCAATTTTTTTATACCTTTCTCTTACGAGTTCAGTGTGTTTCCTCTATAGCCCATTCTAATCTAGGGGGGAAAATCTGAACTTTAAAGTTGACGATCAGCTTTGATCCACAATGATTTTAATTGGCATTGATGTTCTAAGACTGCATGCACACCAGATATCCTGATTTCACTAAGTTTAACCACAAGTTACTTTTAAAAAATCTATTTGAAAAGTTATTACCTATGTCAATATGTTTTTGAAAATGAAGACTACTATCAAGTCCCTATGAGAGGTAATAGTTAAAAAAGTATTAACATTTTCATATATTTTCTCCCAGCTACTTTGTTCCTTTTGCAAAGAGGCTTTTAATTTTTGTCAAGTTTCATTTAAATTCCAGGTAGTTGGGCGCCTGGGTGGCTCAGTTGGTTAAGCAACTGCCTTCGGCTCAGGTCATGATCCTGGAGTCCCGGGATCGAGTCCCGCATCGGGCTCCCTGCTCAGCAGGGAGTCTGCTTCTCCCTCTCCCGCTCCCCCCTCTTGTGCTCTCTCTCTCTCAAATAAATAAATAAAATCTTTAAAAATAAATAAATAAATAAATAAATAAATTCCAGGTAGTTAACATAGAAGGCTTTTAAATTTTCTAATTAAACTTTTGATTTTGAGATCTAGATTATCATACAGTTATAAGAGATAATACAGAGAGGTCCTGCGTAAACTTTACCTGGTTTCCCCAAATGGTAACATTTGGAAAGCTATGGTAAAATATCACAGCCAAGGTAGAGTCAAGATACAGAACAATTACGTCACTAGAAGTGGCCCTCTGATGCCCTTTTATGGTCACACCATTTTCCTCCTGCCTTCCCATGACTATCCTTGAACCCCGGCAAGCACTAATTTATTCTCCATTTCTTTATTTTGTCACTACAAGAATGACATATAAATGGAATCAAATGGCATGTATGTGCCCTTTGGGGATAGTTTCTTCTCCACTTAGCATAATCCTCTGGAAATTAATCCAAATTGCTGTATATACCATGCAGTGTTCCTTTTTATTGCTAAATAGTATTCCATGGCATGGATATACAACAATTTGTTTAACCATTCATCCACTGAAGCATACCTGGGTTGTTTCTGGGTACTGGGCATTATGAAAAAGCTGCTAGGAACACTGAGATAGATGTATTTGTGTGGGGGAAAAAAAAAGTTTTAATTTCTTTGGGATAAATATCCCGAAGTACCATTGTTGGGTTGTATGGTAGTTGCATATTTAGTTTTACAACTACCACACTCTTTCACAGAGTGATTGTAATATGTCACATTCCACCCCAAGAATGACCATCTCCCAGCATGCTCACCAGCATTGGTGTCATCACTGTTTTTGCCTTAGCCATTTGGATAGGTATGTGGTGATATCTCATTGTAGTTTTAGTGGCTAATGATATTGAATGCATTCTCATCTGTTTACTAATATATATATATATATACCATTCATGTCCTCTATTTTCTGCTTTTTGTTTGTTTTGTGGGGGCTTTTTGTTTGTTTTACTGTGGAATTTTGAGACATCTTTATACATTCTAGATTTGAGCTCTTTGTTGGGCATATGGTTTGCAAACATTTTCTGCCACTCTGTAGCTTTTCTTTTCATCATCTTAACCAGGTCTTTATATTATAATTTTGATGACAATTTATCAATTTTTCCTTGTATCGATTATGCTTGTGGTATCAAGTTTAAGACCTCTTTGACTACTCCTACATTCTGAAGTTTTTCTCTTATTTTTTTGTTTGTTTCCCTAAATATTGTCCAGTTTTACATTTTACATGTTAGTTCATGATCTATTTTGAATTAACTTTTATATAAAGTGTAAAATTTAGGTAGAAGCTAATTTTTTGCCCATTGATGTCCAATTGCTCCAGCACCATTTGTTGAAAAGTCTATCCTTACCCCACTGAAGTGCTTTTGTAATTTTGTCAAAGATTAGATGGGCATATTAGTACAGGTCAATTTCTGGGTTCTCTGTTCTGTTCCTTCAATCTGTGTCTATCCCTCCAATGATACCACACAGTCTTGATTACTATAACTATATCACAAGTCTTAAAATTGGGAAGACTGATTCCTCCCATTTTATTACTCTTTTACAGATTGTTTTAGAATAGCTAAAACTTTTTAGCTTTTTATATAATTTTAGAATGATCTTCTGCCTTTTTATATAATTTTAGAATGATCTTTATACCTATAAAAAATCTCGATGAGATTTTGATAGGAATTGTCTTAAACTGTTTTTTATTTGGGAAGAAATGACATCTTTGCTATGTTGAATCTTCTAATCTATGATCACAGTATGCACTTCCATTTTCCATCTTTTTATTCCATTCACTGGTGTTTTATAGTTTTCAGCGTATAGTCCTGTATATATTTTATTAGATTTGTACCTAAATATTTCTTTTATGAGAGAAAAGAGATGGAAAACAGGAGGGAGAAAGAAAGAGAAGGAAAGATAAAGGAAGGGGGGTAGGAAAGAAGGGAGAGCAATTATAAATGGCATCATATATTTAAATTTTAATTATCATATATTCATTACTAGTGTATAGAAGCAACTGATTTTTGTATACTTTTCTTGCATCTTGCAACCTTGCTAAACTTCTCAGATTTTGGAGGATTTTTGTTTGTTTGTATTCCTTGAGATTTTCTACATATCATCTGTAAATAGGTACAATTTTGTTTCTTGTATTCTAATCCATCTTCTCTTCCATTCCTTTCCCTTCCCTTTCCTCTCTTTTTTCAATGGTTAGGTCTTCCAACACTATGTTACATAGAATGGTGAGAGCAGACTCAGTGACCATGCTAGAGCATTTTAAAATGTATTGACAAATTGTTTTCCAAAAGGATTGTAGAAAAGTATATACCATGAAAAGTAGTGCACAGAAGTTATCCCTACTCCTAGAGAGAGGGTGGACTAGTTCATTTCAGAAGATCCCTACAACTCCATAGTCCATGAATTCAAGTGATACCACTGAGGATCATTTATCATATTAATTTTTAAACATGACTATATTAGTCTAGGTTCTCTAGAGAAACAGAATCAATAGGATATATGTGGACACATATGAGGATAATTATTATAGGAATTGGCTCATGCAGTTGTGGAGGCAGAGAAGTCCCACAATCCGCCTTCCGCCAGCTGGAGAACCAGGAAAGCCAATGATATAATTCAGTTCCAGGGGAGATGATGGTGTAACTCCCAGTCCCAAGCTAAAGGTCTGAGAACCATGGGGCTACTGCTATGATTCCCAGAGTCCAAAGGCCCAAGAACCTGGAACTCCAATGTCCAAGGGGAGGAAAAAATAGATGTCCTAACTCAAGGAGAGAAAGAATTTGCCCTCTCTTCACCTTTTAGTTCCAGTCAGGTGCTAAAAGTATTGGATGATACCTGGCCCACACTGGTGGGCAGGCCTCTTTACTCAGTTTACTGAATTGAATGTTAATCTCTTCCAGAAACACCCTCATAGACACACCCCAAAATAATGTTTACCAGATATCTGCACATACCTTAGCTGAGTTAAGTTGATACAAAAATTTAACCATCAAAATGACAGAGAATCATAAACTTGGAATATCAGTGAGAAGTTTCTTTTGCCTTTGCATTCTCAGCACCCGTTTCTCCCCCTCTGGTTCACTTTGACATTATTGCCTCACCTCTTTCCCATAACTCAGAAATTTCATTGGTGACATCTCCTACACTGAATTTTCCTTTGTATAAACAGTTTAGGGATGAGTTTATGCCAAGCTACACTTTATAACTATAGGATAAGTCCTTGAGAAAGTGAAATTACTTACTTACATGCCTACTGGAAAAGTTATGACTAGAGCCAGAGATATTTGTGTTCCACTATTGATTTTTACCTTTTAGTAAATCTACTCATCAGGCGCTTTCTGGGTCTGAAAAACTGCTACATACCCAGAAACACCTGACCTAATATATCCTTGAAAATGTTTGAACTTGTATATGAGACACTTTTCAAACACTGATTCTTTATATCAAAATAAAAAAATAGGTAGAAAATTATTATAATTTTGCCACATATTTAAAGGAAAAGTAACTTTTAATTCACTTATTTTTCAAAAGAAATCTTCTAAGTTATAAAGTCATTAACAGTGCTGATATTGACACACTGGTCTCTGCCATACAAAAAGCATCATAAATAAGCATTCTATGTAGATATTCAGCATTATGGTTGAACTATAACTGTGATATGCATTCTATAGAAAATATATCCTTCCCATTATCAACACCTATATTAACTTGACTCAAATTTACCTTGCAAATAGATGTGTACATACATATATATGAAGAAAATCTACAATTTTTCCACTTAAACTTAGAATGAACATAGTGGTTTTATGGTCTTCTGCTATTTGACCATGTTGAAGTCAGAATAAAGAGAAATGAGAATAATACATCTGACATATATTAAATGTACAATTACAGGCTATTACGCTAATTAAATAAAATTGACAATTCTTCTGTATTTAAGTGCATATTTATGTATTTTTATATTTAAAATTTTTATATTTACATTGTTTATAAATAAAAATAATTATGGCAGTTAATTATATGTCATGATAGATATGATAGATAATGAGATGGTAGTTTGGAACTTACAAATTATTTAACACTTAACATATATTTCATGGGAGGTGGGTAAGATAAGTACTTGACAAAAATCATGACTTTATGTGGAATGGAGAAAATCTGTACAGCAAATAATTATATACATAATTGTTTGAAAATTATCCTCTAGGTCAGAGACATTCACATTTAAAAATGCTTTGGGGACTTAATTAAAATAGAGAGTTATCACTTCTCAAAAATATGATCAAGAGATTTAATTTTAGCTTTGCACGTTTATTTTGACATTTTTAAATGCATCTTAATGTGAGGAAGCAAAGCATCATTTTACATTTAAAATAGTTTTTCTATTTACTTTTTAGTAGTAGGTCTTTTTAGTAGATCTCTTAGAGTAAAACCTTTCCATCATAAGTAAAACAGTAAAGTATGAAAATGTCATGACCATCAAGATATACACAAACTTATAAACTAAAATATCTCTATACTTAGGAAGAAGTGGACTTTATAAATGAGTTGATACATTAAAAAATATCTCATGACTTCCTATCTTTTTTAAAAAAAGTATTCATAAAAAAAGTATTGCTTTCATGAATTACTCAGAGCACACATGAAATTAAAGCTGAATGATATATAAAGCATATCAATTAAAAAATCTGTACTATGTGGCAGCATGGGAAGATGGAAATATTTTTGAAATAGAAATACTTTTTAATATCAAAAGTCAAAGAATATTTTGCATTAAAATATCTCAAGAAATGTATAGAGTACTACTTTCTCAGGATCCATACTTTTATTTAGTATAATTCTGATAGTTATTAAGAGTTTGCATTGGAGAACAAACACATGATGTGGATAAAAAGTGAAAAGGTAGGTCACTGGGGACACCTGGCTGGCTCAGTCAGTCGAGCATGCAACTCCTGATCTCAGGGTTGTGAGTTTGAGCCCCACATTGGGCACGGTGCCACTTAGCAAACAAACAAACAAACAAACAAACGGCAGGCCACTGAAGTGATATGTTGTTCAGTAGGAAAGACTAACATGGGGAATTTTCAATGTTATACATTATTAGGCCTACAAATGCAGTACTTAAGAAGGGGAAGTCCAGATTAAACCTGTTGGAATGAAGAGAGAAGGGAAGCATTTAAGGGGGCAGGGACTGAAATGTAATGGGAAGGCTTTTGTGAAAATTTCCTACAAGGGGAGATAGATATTTGGTCTTGAAATATAAGATATTCCAAAAAGAACAGTAAAGGAGGGAGAACATTTCAAAGGAGAAGGAATGGCATGGGTAAAGATACAGAGTCTCGGTATGTAAAAGGAACTCCACATTGTAGAATTTAGAGAGGCAGAAAGAGATCAGATATTAATTAGAGCTCCCAGTTTGCCAAGAACCTAGAATTCATCCTTTGTCACAATTACCTTAAAAATGTGATCCTTCCCCCTCTAGGGCTTCAGTGAGATACCTCAGCACCCAGTGGATAGGAATCAAGGGGCTAAGGGAGTAGACAGTTGAGGAAACCCCCTACCTTGATGCCTCAAGACACAGGTAGGAATAACCCATTGCAACTGTTGTCTGTTGTTCTTAAGGTTTGTGTGCTTCTTCCCAGAGACTGGCTAAGGGCATACATACAATATGGGAGAAGAAATGCAGCCACATCCCTGCAATAATATGGGAGAAGAAATGCTAGTGCTATAAGTGTCTTTTAAAAATCATGCCATCTGTTTCAATATGTGTGTTTTCTTAGAATTTAGAATTAGGTCCTTTTATACACCAAAAAGTTGTAATTAAATGTATCCAGGGACCCGTAGTTTCTGTCCTGGGTGAAAACAATACAAGGAGTTAGGATTCTGTTGACACACCCATGTACTATCCCAAACACATGTGCTCATGCACACACACATTTGTATACATTCTCACACAATGCACACACTCACATACACTAGGCTTTTCTTGACATAGCTGCAAACTGGACAACACCCTTGTGTTGTCTGCTACTACCTGCAATTCTAACCACCTAGTGAATGACGGCATTTTTTGTGCTCAGGACTATTCAAGCATTCTAAAGAATCCCACCTTTGGTCAGTGGGACTAGAAACAGTAAGGGTAATATGAGAAATACTTGGGATCATATTTGATATGGATTAACCAACACATGAAACCCTGTTTTCTATGTCTTTGGGTCCCATATTTCTTTTTTTTTTTTTTTTTTTTTAAAGTTTTTTTTTTTTTATTTGACAGGGAGAGACAGCCAGAGAGAGAACACAAGCAGGGTAAGTGGGAGAGAGAGAAGCAGGCTTCCCGCCGAGCAGGGAGCCCGATGCGGGGCTCGATCCCAGGACCCTGGGATCATGACCTGAGTCGAAGGCAGACGCTTAACGACTGAGCCACCCAGGCGCCCCTGGGTCCCATATTTCTATCTCATATGATCAAGCAAGTATCAGGCTGTGACATCATCTATAAGGAGGAGGCAGCCTCAATGTGAGAGACTCTACGACAGACATTAGCTCTCCATTTCCACCAGAGCTGTTCGCGTTCATCTGTTTAGAAACAACTGCCATGGGCTATAACTCACCACTGGATAATTTAGCTTTGTGAGTCACGCACCAAATTTGCAGTTGAGAAAGATCCCTCCAATAATACTATGAAGAATATGCTTAGTGATGAACTGAGTATATTCAAATGTCTCTCAAGCTTACTTAACTTATCATTAATTATATCCCCTGCTGTGACTTATTACTTAACAGATCTGACCTGAAAAACTGTGACACTTTTTGTTGATACTATTAACTTTCTGGAAAAATTAACTCTGAAAATTTAAGGTAAATGGAGAAAGCAAAATTGTCATTCACAAATTTATGGAGGGAGTCCTAGGAGACTGCCCTCCCCCCAACTTTAAAACAGCTCTCAGTGGGACTTTTTAAAAGATTTTATTTATTTATTTGAGAAAGAGAGAGAGAGAGAGAAAGGGAGAGAGAGTGTGTGTGTGTGTGTGAGGAAGAGGGAGACAGAATCTGAAGCAGACTCCGCACTGAGCACAGAGCCCAACGTGGGGCTCAATCCCACAACCATGATATCAGGACCTCTCAGTGGTATTTAAGAGAAGGCTCCCAGTCCTAGCAGAACTAGCCCTTGTCAAGTCCAACTTTCTGCTTAGCCCACACCCAGGTGGGTACTCAGAATTACTCAGGAATGCCACCACATATTCCTTTTTTAAAAAATTTTTGTTTTTTTATTATTATGTTCAATTAGCCAGCATATCATTAGTTTTTGATGGTAGTGTTCAATGATTCATTAGATGTGTATAATGCCCAGTGCTCATCACCACACATGCCCTCCTTAATACCCATCACCTGGTCACCCCATCCCCCCACCCCATTCCCTTCTGTAGCCTTCAGTTTGGTTCCCAGAGTCCAGAGTCTCTCACGGTTTGTCTCCCTCTCTGATTTCTTCCCACTCGGTTTTCCCTCTCTTCCCCTGTGGCCCTCCACACTATTCCTTATGTTCTACATATGAGTGAAACTATATGATAATTGTCCTTCTCTGCTTGACTTATTTCACTTAACATATATTCTTAATGAAACACCTCCCCCATTCTCTGATGGCAATTTTACACCTCTTCTTGCCTGGAATTTCGAAGACCTCTCCCTTAAGGGACTGTCCTGCTTTTTATTTAACTGGAAAAATAGAAGCAATTAGAAAACATCATCAACCCCCAACCAAATCTACCTCCCTTGCTACTTAAAGCCCATAGACTCTGCCTCCTAGTATATCAGATGAATTGTCCCTGCACTTTTCCACGAGCAACCCTCCATTAGTACACCAAATCCCATCTTTTCTTCCCTTCTGAAGGGGTCTGCACCTCTAGTTACCATTCTTTATTGACTTAGCAATTTCCCATTCTCTATAAGTTCAATCCCATAGGCTGAAATATCTCTTAAAAGAAGTTTTCTAACATTAACCTTCCCTTTTACCTCCCCTTTAAAGAATATCTCCTCATAAAATTTATCTACACTTGTTGCCTTTACTTTCTCACTTACCATTCTCTTCTTAACTCATCTGAAATCAGAGCTTTATTTTATTTTAATTCCAGTGTAGTTATTAACACACAGCGTAATATTAGTCTCAGGTGTATAATTTAGTGGCTCAACATTTCCATACAAGAAACTGTGGTCATCACAAGTGCTCTCCTCAATCCCCATCACCTATTTAACCCATCCCCCACCCACCTCCCCTCTGGTAACCCTCTGTTTGTTCTCTATACTTAAGAGTCTGTTTCTTGGTTTATCTCATTTTAAAAATTTGTTCATTTGTTTTGTTTCTTAAATTCCACATATGAGTGAAATCACATGGTATTTGTCTTTCTGACTTATTTTGCTTAGCATAATATACTCTAGATCCACCCATGCTGTTGCAAATGACAAGATTTCATTCTTTTTTATGGCTGAAAAATATTCCATCATACATATACTGCATCTTCCTTATCCATTCCTCTATCGGTGGACACTTGGGCTGCTTCCATAATTTGACTATTGTAAATAAAGCTGCAATAAACATAAGGGTACATATATCCCTTTGAATTAGTGTTTTCATATTCTTTGGGTAAACACCCAGTAGTGTGACTGATTCAGAATTTTAGCCTAACCATTCCACCAAAAACCCTTTTTAGTACAAATAAATGACCATCAGTCCAACTCAGCGGTCCTGGGCCCTGCAGATGCAACTGGCATTGCTGGAAACTCCCTCCTATTTCACCTGCAGCCCTTCCCTGTGTTCCTCGCTGCCTTCTGGTTTGTCTTCCTAACCTCTGCATGTGAGAGTAACTCAGAGCTCAGGGTCAGATCATATTTCTCCTCGCCCTCACTCTTTAAGTGCTTCTGATATAATCTCACAACTTGAAATAACTTTTTTTTTTTTTTTAAGATTTATTTACTTGAGAGAGAGAGAGAGAGAGAATGGGGGGAGGGGCAGAGGGAGAGAATCTTCAAGCAGACTTCCTGCTGAGCATGGAGGCCAACTTGGGGCTCGATCTCATAATCCATGAGATCATGACCTGAGCTGAAACCAAGAGCCCAATGCTCAACCAACTGAGCCACTGGGGTACCCCTTGAAATAACTTCTATTAACAGATAACTTCTGATTTTAAATTGCCAGCTCACTGATTCCACACCTGCCCCACACCCCTCTTCCTCCTACTTTATCCTATAGTAGGCAGAATTATCTTTTCAATGTTGTCACACCATTCCCATGATCCAAACCTTTTAACAGCTTCCCATCAAACAGAGAATAAGTTGAATAAAATAGAAGAAAATCCAAACTCCTTATAAGAGCCTACAAGGCTTTCCATGATCTGACAACTGCCAAACTCTCTGGATTTTCCTAAAATTCTCTCTTGTTTACCATTCTACATCCCTCTTGCCTTCTCTTGAATGCACCAAGCCCAGTCATTCCCCACATAGGGACTTCACAGTTGCTTTTCTCCTCACAGTCTATACTGGATTTTATATTGCACACTTACATCTGGGTCTCTGGTTAAATATCACCTCTTCAGAAATGCTTACCTTGACTACACTAAAAGACAGCTGCCATGCAACATACTGCTGAACTAGCTGGCTTTGGTTTTCTTCATGGTACCTGCCACTCTCTGGAAACTGGCTTTGTGTTGTCTGCCTTCCCCACTGACAGGGCTCTGAGGATTGGTGTCTTACTGGTTTTTTAATGCTTCATTCCCAGTGTTTAGGAATGTTGGGTAAATAGTAAGTACTCAATATATTTTTTTGTTAAATAAACAAGTTAGTTAAATCAGCACTTGTATATGCCAAAAATATTTTTGATAAGTGATTCTCAGCAACAGATTACTTAATCATCAGTATCTGTCCATAAAGCCTCTGACCCCCTAACACTTATTTACTCATTTTAAAAAGCTAAGACCCTGAGAAGTTCACTTTATGTACATATGTAATACACACACACACACACACATACACACATACACACACACACTTATGTTCTCTAAAGACATTTTACAGACATTTCCAATATAGAAAAGGTATTTCATATATTTTTAAAACAAAACTTCCTTTCCTTTAAAACAAATCCACTTGCACAGCCTAGAAATGTATATTCTTGCCCTATTCTCTAGCAGTTTTAGGTGTGTGGAGATTATGAACTGTAGTTAACTAAAAGAAACCAAAATGTGAATTTATGACTAACCTGTATAAACATTTGGATTTTAGATGTGTCTATACATGCACACACACACACGTATATAAATCGTGAGAAAACACGGAAAACACTTAGTGCATATTCATATAAGCAATATCTATATGCCTAGTGCAATATCTATCTACCTGATGCAATATTCATACGCTATATTTAAATGGCAAGGCAATTTATAAAAACATACAAGAATCACCTTTCTACTTTCTGCAGGATGTTAATGCATCCTGCATAAAGAGTGGATAAAAGGACCAAAGCTCCCTCAGGTTTGTTCCCACCACCTCTAAATTACTTAGGTTTATGCTCAAATGGCCTCAAAGGTTCACATTTCTTAAGGCAAATTTGTAGCCACAGCCATTTTTTTTCTACATGCTAAAATAATCAACACAGCAGGAAAACAAACCAAATGGAAGACAAAAAGGAGGACCAAAGAGAAGACCACAGCTAATCTGACACACACCTAAATTCTTCCTTGCCTTAGAACCTTGCCCTCCCTTGTATTATTATTTAAAAAAAAAAATAAGTGGAGGGAGAGAAAGGAGAGAGGAAAGAAGACTAGGAGGGGAGGGCAGGAAAGCAAAGAAAGAAGGAAGAAAGGAACAAAGATTCATGAGGAAAAAACAATGCTTCATTCCTGCCTTGATGGGAAAAACTCTTAAGTCTTTATCAATTCAGAGATTACTAATTTAGACCCAAAGGATAGCTTCTCCTCAAGAGTATTTGGCTCTGAATGAAGTTCTTATTTTTTCATTGGCTATGATATTTTAATATTGTACACTTTAATTTCTTTTAGCAATTGGAGCCTATATATATTAAGACTTTTAAAAAAGAACACAGAAATAATTTCCCTTCAGTTCGTTCCAGAAATTGACAAGCATGAATAAAAAAATAAAATCCTTAATTTTTTATTTTTGGGTATCTTCTTTTAAATGTCGTAAAGCTGAAATTGCCAAATGTACAGCTGAGACAGATATGAGAGTGAGAGAGAGGGAGAGAGAACACAGAAAAGAAGTGGGAGAAGAAAGGCAGCCAGACAAACTTTTGATGGGCTGGTGGGGGAAGACTGATACATAGTATTTTCTTTAAATAAGTGTAAATCCTAAAGCAGGTTGTGCTATTATTCTCTGCTTGAGCAGATAGTAGTAAAGTTTCATTTCTCTAAAATGTACATTATAAATAAAGAGTACTATATGTTGATGGGGGTTTGGGAGTGGTGAAGAAGAGACAGAAATGAAAAGAGCTCAGTGAAGTAAACAATTAAAGATGATGACAAGCACCCCTCAGGAAGGAGCAGCCCACAGCAGAACTTGAATGCCAAAGCCAGTCTATCCTAATTCCCTCCCCTAATGGACTACATGTTACTTCATTGGTTAAAGGACAGTGAAAATTTTTATTTTATATCATGGATGCAAATTTCAAACAGGATATTCTTTACAGAAATGTAAAGCCAACATAAACAATGTTTATAATATGGAATTTTCACATGCACACTGATACCATGGGATATCTCCTAAATATGAGATCAAAGGAAAGATAGGTAAGTGATAACTATTTTAAAATACAGAATGAGAATATAATCACAAATTTTAACCACAGATTATCATAAATAAAAGAAGGATGAAAAGAAGAAGCCACGAACAAGCATTCCAAGGGAATTTACACTGGTGAAGTTAAGAAGGGGCTTTTACTCCGTGGATTGGAAGATAAACAGGAGATGGCCACACAAGGGAAATACTGCAGGCAGAGAAAGAAGCATGCACACAGGCCCCAGTGCAGGAAAAGCACCAGACTGGTAAGAGATTAATAAGTGAGAGAAAGAATCTGTTAAGATGAGATCAGATCCAGGGCCTTCTAAAACCTCTTAAGCCATGTTAAGATTTTTTTTTTTTTTAATCTTTTCAAAGTGCATTGAAGTACTTTGAGGTCAAAGAAATTTGAGAAATGAAGTATTATTGTATAGCACTTACTTGGGGGTTCAATATGCACATTAGCTAATTAAACATTCCAAGAATTTCAACTATAAAGAAATGTGTTGAACTTGATTCAATTCAGGGTTTTCCAAATTTATTTGAGCATTGAACACTCTTCATGTGACACACATTGATATCCTGCTGAACTTTCCTCCTTGGTGGATCATTTCCCAAAGTAGTTATATTGGAACAAAGAGCAGTGACAAAACCTAGATGCTATTGTTACCTCATGAATTAACTGAAACACCATTTGCTATATCTGGGAATAAAAGGAGCTAAAATATTCAAAAAATTATTACTTCGTAGAGATAATGGGTTTCATTGTGACTCAGCTGGACACATACTTGACAGTCTACTCTGGCGTGTTCTGAGGGATCATGCCTAACAACAGGGTTCTAAGACGTGTAAGACCTCTGTTCTAATTTGGGAGCCTTCGAAAGCATCAATACAGTCATTGATTTATTTATCCATCCGACAAATTTGTGTCTAAATGAGTCAAGCACTGTTCTAGCCTTGAGGGCTAATGAGAGAAACAAGACAAACATTGTCTTTGCCTTGTTGAAGCTTACATTCATGCTTGGTGTAGAGGAGAAAAGCTAAATAATAATAATAATGCAATCCAGTAACTGATATAATAAAACACATATTCACAGATAAGAGAGCAAAGAGTGAAGGCATATAATCAAATAAGAGCATTTAACTCAGGGTGGGGGGTAGGAAAGACAATCTTGATTTGAAAAATAATTTGGACATGATATAAAGAGGAATTGTAATTGCTAAATCGATATATGTTCATAGTTTGCATGATATGTAAATTTGAGCTCAACAACTTAGTCTGGATGTGGAACAAACCATGGAAGCTTTAAGAAATGAAACTAATTCTTATTATATTCCAGGAACTATGCTAAGAATTGTGTCTATTTTTAATATTTAAAATCTTCCAAAAGCTCTCTGAGGTAGGTTCCATTTTAATCACCACTTTAGAGATGGATGTGGACACTAGAATATTTAAAATTATGTATGTGGTTTGCATTTTATTTCTTTTGAGCAGTATTATTCTATCTGTGCCTCTGCAGGACTGTTGGGTTTCTATTTTGCCTTCTTATTTAAGGTACACCTCCCCTATGATTTCCCATGCTTCCCACTGCCCCTGCCAGCTAGCAGCCTGGCAGCAAGGACAGCACTCTCCCTGCTTCTCTCACCACCCCATGGCCTGAAAGTGTTTGCTATGTTTACCCACTTCATTTGATCACTAAGCTCCCCGAATTCTCTTCTTGTACAGATGTCAGATACCTTAATTCTGGAAAGGGATGGGAAAAGATAGAGAGATAGACTATTTCTGATAGCCTTTCAACTGTAACCACACGAGCTGGTAGATGAGCTCATGGAAGAAGCAAGAAGGACAAACTGTAGGTCAATCAAAGTCCGTGCTAGCTTATTATAAGGCAACTCTTAATAATAACACTTTGTCAGAAAGAAAAACGTCAGGGGTGAATGCCATTCCAAACTGGGCACTGAACAGCAAGCATAAAGGTATGATCTCCCTACTTATAGCCATTGTCACATCAATGGCCACTCAAAACAGAAAGACCAGAGGACTGTAAGAATGAAGTAGGCCCTTCCTGCCTGAATTAGCCTAGATACTATAACCAAAAACAGCCTAACCATTACAGTAAAAAAAAACCATTATTGGGAAAGAGTAAATAATCTGATGGACAATAAACGTGATGAGACTAAAAATCAGAACACAGCACCATGAAATATTGTCAGAAATACAAAAGATGGCCCCTGATTTAAAAGTTAATTCAATACTGTTTAATACAATGCCTTTTGCAACAGAGAATCTGAAAACAATAGTAAGTAGAGAGATGTTTTGCTTATCCCACATCGGAAGGGAACAAAGCAGTCCACGCAAATAAAGTTTTCACAATAATCCCCATCAAAAAAATTGCTGACAGATAACTTTAACTTAATCCTTAAAACATTTAAAATTTTAACCTTTTTTTTTTTTTTTAAGATTTTACTTATTTATTTGATAGAGAGAGACACAGCGAGAGAGGGACACAAGCAGGGGGAGTGGGAGAGGGAGAAGCAGACTTCCCATGGAGCAGGAAGCCCGATGTGGAACTCGATCCCAGGACCCTGAGATCATGACCTCAGCCGAAGGCAGATGCTTAACGACTGAGCCACCCAGGCACCCCCAAATTTTAACCTTTTTAACAGAAATACTTCGAAGTTACATTTTACTTTCTCCTGCCATCTTAAAAGAAAATTTTCAAACATGACGAAGTTTTTTTTTAATGACTCACGTTCATTATGATTATTCTACACGGCAGTTTGCTTAATGATGCTCAGAGAGACGACTGGCGCATGGGACTGTTTGCTGCTACACCCAAGTGGCCTTATATTGCTGAGTTTTCCACTCTGGTTTCGATCTTGGTGGGTTCTCTCTCTCTCCACCACTGCTCCTGGCTGTGACTTCTCAACACCACTAGATGCTGATCATCATCAGTCATTTCCCACCGATGTTCCTAATTTTGTGCTTCTACCAAACAAACAAAACAAAACAAAAAACCCCAAAAAACAAAAAACCAAAAAACCCCCAGCTTAACATGATTTTAAAATATAGTGTTGAGACCACACGAACAAAGACCCACAGTGATTATGGCACATATTTTGGCTCATGAAAATAAAATGCTGTTACTTGTGTCCATGCCTCTAATAATGTTTCAACTGTTAAGCTACTTGGTTCATGATCCAAGTAACCTAATTCTAAAACTACCTACTTTACATTATACCAGATCTTTACTATCATATATATATATATACTATTATATATGTATATACATATATATATATAAAACTATATTAATTATATAATATATTGGCTGGCAGTATCTTTTGTAGCTTCCTTCACTGAATTCAGTTGGAAAGAACAGGCAACCCCACCAAATCAATATTGTGCAGTGTCACCTTCATGGAAAGCAAATTTGACAGTGAAAAGCTTAACAGAGAAAACTTGAGACTGCTTTACTTTAAATAAAATATATTCTATAAAAAACAATGAATTATTAACTTCACTTCCATATTTAATATATAAACAACACACATCACCTGAAAATTAAAAACAAACAATATCTATTTAGAATGTCACACAGTGGTATAAGTACAATGGAGAAAAATTAGACAAGAATAGGAGAGAGGGAACAGAGGGGGGACTAGAGGAGTCGTTTTATATCAGGTAGTCACAACGGTAACCACTGAAATCATCATGATCATCATCACTCCATAAAGACCAGATAACGCACCTGGACAGCTAGTCGGCCCCATTTGCTAACCTTAACATAGTACTAAGAACAGAGCTCAAGTTTCAGAAAAGTTGGCTATTATGCTGTTTTGTTTCCTGAAGCACTGAGAGTAAATGTTAAGTCTAACTGCTCCTGAGTTTTACTGATGCTTTCAGCAGACAGAATTTTGAAAGGCTACACAGGCAAAGGTCTAATCTTTGGAAGATATATTAACCTGGAAGGAGACAATGAAATAAATCCTGAGGCTGAGGGCTTCTCTTACTAACAATGAAAGAAGAAGAAGACAGACTGAAGACCTGAGGTAAAACCAAACAGGGATATCTCACACATCACAAAATGTGGAGGGGAAATTCGGGAATTAGAGAAAAATAGGCCTGATCACTAATCTATATGAATAGGGGAAAAGCCTTCAAAAATGAATAATCTTTATATCACTTATAAATGTGTTCTTCCAAAATTATAAGATACTCATATTTTCTGAAAAATAATTGGCTCAGTACAACATGGATTATTTATCTGCAGCTTAATGCTCCGGAAATCATTTGGCTAGGAAACTATGAAATATTACTTCATAACTTCAAAACTGCTAGTCCATACCCTAGAAAACAGACATGCTTAAACAAGTTGTTTTGTTACTCACAGATGGAAAATAGATTTTTTTTTTCACTTTTTACTTGCTTGTTTAAAAAGGTCATTAACAAAACCAGATATTATTACTATAGACTCCATGTCATTTCCACACTTAAATGAATAATCATTGAATGGGGACTTTCGGACCATTTTCACTAACATGGACCAATGTCTTAAGCTAAAGAAGCTGCTTGGAGAGTGATGCACAGAGTTTTCAAATTTAAGGCAAATTACGAAGTAGAACTGTCCTACTTTAGAGTGAGTTTGGATTTGAGAATGAATGTTACAGGTGAATAAGACCTAAATACTCAAGATATTTTCACAATATCCCTGTGCACCTAAATTTTGACTTGAGGGGAATAAAGGGGGCAGATAATACCAGGAACAAAGTTCATACACAAACTGTAAATCCTTACCTCTGTGCGGTGCTCTGCGTCAACAAACACCTTTCAGCTGGGCTGAATAACCTCACAAACCCTGTGAGAAAAGTTGTATTTCTACTATTCACACTCAAATCCAGACGGATTAGATTGTATAGCAACTTTCTTAATCTCTTTTACAAAAAAGAATTAGTCTGTTTGAATTTTGAGTCTAACTCTACTTTCTTTGAAATAGTAGATTTAACCATTTTCCTTAATCAAGCTGAAAGGAGGTTCTGGCTTATACAACAAAGAAATACTAAAAGGAGAAGAAAAAAATACTAGGAAAGAAGAAAACAATTAAGACTTTTTATGGGATATCCAGCATTCACTGAAGCTATTAACAATCTTACTGTGGGATTTTAATATTCTTAATGAAGAATAGGCTATTGTTTGTTTTTAATTGCCTGTCTTTGGAATAGTTAGCTGTTTGCTAAATCTATGTCCAAAACTGTCTTTTAATCATTATCATTTGCTCTATAAAAATCATCTTTTTTACTTTTTATAAGTTTATAAAGCAAATAGGACAGGTATTTGTCTGTCTAAAATGATGATGTGTTACCTCAATTAAAAATATGAAATGTTTGGATATGTATCCAAAGAAATTAAAAACATGTATTTTATTTTAGAGTTTGTGCTACATTTAAATATATTGAAAATATCACCTCTCTGAAGATATGACACTTGGTAGATGTTTAATGTTTGTTAAACAAGTCAATAGAATAAATGAATTATTCAGAAAAAGTAGTTTATTTTTTTAAAATCTATGATGTTAACCTAAAAAGTTTATTTTTAAAAAGTCTACGATGTTAACCTTAATCTACCTAAAAAAATGGTCTAATTCAGTGATTTGTAAACTTTTTTGATTGTGTAAAGTATCAGTGAAAACTTTTCAACACATTCTCCCCTATATATATTTATTAATTGTATATATGTGACACTTGAGTAATACATTAGGTGCACTGTTAACTCATACACACAAAGAAACTAATATTATTTTTTTTTAATTTTTTTAAAAGATTTTATTTATTAAAGAGAGAGAGTGAGACAGAGCATGAGAGGGAGGAGGGTCAGAGGGAGAAGCAGACTCCCATTGAGCAGGGAGCTGGATGTGGGGCTTGATCCTGGGACTCCCGGATCAAGACCTGAGCCCAAGACAGACGCTTAACTGACTGAGCCACCCAGGTGCCACAAAACTAATTTTAAAATAAAGATAAAATAATCAAGGGTCTGGTTAAAGTTAAAAGTCACTTTGATATGTGATTTTAATACTTACCCTGGCTGTAACAGCTCACTAAAATATATAGATAAAAATGAGAGGATCAATGACTATATTACATTATAAAATTCTTCTTTCAACTCCCTCCATCATCTACCATCTTTGCTGAAATCTGACTTGTATATTTCCATTTTCCCTGAAGTTAGTCAGGTTACTTTTGCTGAGTAACCACAAGAGGATTCATTTATATTTATAACCAATGGGCTTAAGATATACTGAAACTGAAAACATTTTAAAAGTTTGATAAAAACTCCGTCCAAGATTTATGTGTATGCAAAGAAATTTTATGACTGAAATTGTGGCAATAAAATCACAATGATGGAATTTTTTTCTTGGTATTTCTTTAAAGACCATTACTTCAAGTTAACTTTTAAAATATCACCTGCACCCTGAAGGGAATGACTTTTTGGTCTATTTTTTCCCCAAACTTCTGATAAGCATATGCTCAGGAGTTAACCAAGCATATAGGCATTGTAACACATCCTAGGACATATGAATCTTTAAGTTTTCCAGATAATACCAAACTGTTTTCAAAAGTAGTTGTACACATTTACCTTTACTATGCTGTTATTTCTTTGTTATTGTGGTCCTTTTTTTTTTTTTTAGAAAGAGAGCATGTGGGAGTCGGGGTGGGGAGGGCCAAGAGGGGTAGAAGGGGCAAAGGGAGAGAGAAAGAGAATCCTAAACAGACTCCACACTGAGTGTAGAGCCTGACTGAGGGCTCAATCTCATGACCCTGAGATCATGACCTGAGCCGAAATCAAGAGTCAGATGCTTAACTGACTGAGCTACCCAGGTGCCCCATGGTCATTTCTACTACAGCAAAAAAGTGAAATTATTTCGCCCAATGACATGTGCTTTTTGGTTTTTTGCTTTTAAGAAACCACAAAAAAGTACATGACTTTAAAATAATAATTTTAGAAGTTTCTATTCATGTCCTGGATGCTTAGTTTTTAAACATCTTGCTAATCACTCCTTAGCTTATATATCAGTGCACAATAAACAAAAGATGGATCATTAAGAACTGATTTGGTCATGATAAAATGTCATATATAAATATGCTAAAATTTTGTTTAGAATATTAGCAACTATGTTCATGAGGGTTTATCCCAGGAATGCAAGACCGGCCTAACATTCAAAAATCAATAAATGGAATTTACTATATTGACAAACTAAAAAAAGAAAAAAACATATGAAATCATAGACCACTTAAGATACAAATATCCACTCTAAACAGGTAAGGCCCCCATGAATTTCCTTCCACATTCTAACTTATGGAAAAGACCTATCATGGTTAAAAACCCAATTATTATAGTGTCTATACTAAGAAGTATTTTATTCCATTCATGATTATGACCTTAAAAAACAAACTGGATTTATTTTTGTTTCTAGAAGGAACTCTAGTAACTCAAGATAACAGTAGAGTATCTTCCTACCTAAGAGTTGTTTCATCAGGAACCCATGCTGATGGAATAAATATACTACCTTTGTATCCAAAGGTAAGGTTCAGGGAAAATATGAGCATTAGCTCTACTATGTTATCTCCTTTGAGATTCAATATCTTATCTCTGAAAGAAATACTCAACAAAGAAAAGGTACTCATTTGAAACTTTAGTAATAGTTAAGGTATAATAATTGTTTAGACTCAACAAATCTGCAGCTGTCTTGTTATTTTATCAAGTGCATTTACATAGTGCCAGACGAATATGCAAAACAGAATTTAAAACGGAGACCTCTAAATTGTATCCATTATTTCTTAACTCTAAAAACTTCAGAAACTTATAGATGACAGATTTGTGAGAAAGTTCTCTTTACCAACTAAAGTAAGGACAACCCAATCTCTGTTATGAACTGTCATTAGTAATTTAGCAGAGCTAGAAGGCAGTTCAGCCGAGTAGACAGAAAATTAAAACATGGGCAGCTCCTGATTGGAAATTTATTCATAGCAGGTAATGAAATAGCGTAGTCAGGATCTCTGGTATTACTCAGAGTTAGAGATTTAATTCTGATAACTTTGATGATGGCACTTGAATCAGAGATTATAAACGGTGACAGGTTGTGACATATAGATAGGATGAAATGAGCATCAGCAACATATCTTACAGAAGCTGATTCTATATAAGATTAATTTTCTCAAACAGTAAATATAATAATGTCAAAAATTATTACAAGTTTTCAAAGAAGAGGCTTAGGCCTTATGTAAACCATGTGCCATTTTTATATATACTTTTCCATGGAGGATAATATTAATCAACAAGTCAAAGATAAGGGGTGGAAAAGAACTTATATTTTAAAATATGTATCTTCTGATTTCATCTGGATAAGGAACAAATCCAAAATTAGCTACTCTATGGGGAGAATATTAGTGAAGGCTAGGTTTTCATGTGTTATTTGCATGTTTAATGAGTTTATATTCATTAAATGCATTCATGTACAAAGAATGCTATTTATATTTATTAAGGATAATAATTTTTTATTTTGAATAACATGTGCCTTTTTATACTTTCTAATTATCAACACTGACATTACTTTTATAATGAAAAGTATATTTTTAAAAAACTTGCTTATTTCAGACAAAACTCTCTACCACAGAAATAAGGCTTAAAAGGAAGTATTTCCCATACACAGGTATTTCAATATTTTTTTGAATTTGTGAAATGGCATATTCACTGTGTGTGGTCAAAACTTGTTAGATGTGGGGATTTATTTATTCATTTTTAAAGATTTTATTTATTTATTTGACAGAGAGATAGAGAGACAGCACAAGTAGGCAGAGCAGCAAGCAGAGAGAGAGGAAGCAGGCTCTCCGCTGAGCAGGGAACCCGACGCGGGGCTCGATCCCAGGACCCTGGGATCATGACCTGAGCCAAAAGCAGACGCTTAACCGACTGAGCCACCCAGGCATCCCAAGGTGTGGGGATTTAAAAACATAGCACGAAAATTCTTTAATGCTCCTGCCATTGAATGAAGGGGTCCATGTCCCCTCTCCTCGAAATTGTAACTGTTTGAGCTATAGTTTATAGAAGAAATGATGTTGGGTCAGTTTCTCGACCCAGACGGTAAGAAATGGAAGCCTGCATGTCCTGTTATCTAGTACATTCACTGTTGTAAGAAAGCCCAGGTAGGCTGTGAAGTGGGCTCCAAGAAGCGGAGCTGAGGCCCTCTGGCCCACAGCCAGCACCAACTGTCAGTCATGTGAGTGAACCATCTTTAAAGTGGACGCTGAAAGCTCCACCCCTTAACTGAGCCTCTCTAACTGACGCAACACGAAGACAGGAAGAGCTGTCTGCCTGAGCTATGCCCAAATTGCAGATCTAGAAACAAAATAAACAACTGCTGTTATCTGAAGTCACTAAATTTTGAGCTGGTTTGTTAAGCAGCAATAAATAACCAAAAGAACAGAATCCGACTTTAAACATGAATGCTGATTATAAAAATGGCTTTAGCATTCTACCAGAGCAATGTTATTTTACATACGCTATAACTAATCAGAATAGAAGGAAGAAAATGTAAAAGAAAAGCCTTGTAAGTTTCATCAACCTAATATAAATTTTGTCAAAAAAGCTTTTAATAAATTGCACAAAGTATTGAGAAAATAATTCTGGTCCAACAATCTTTAGTATTTCATATATTGAGAAACCTAAGTATTAAAAAATTATTTGTTTAAATTTAGTGATTTAAATTGTTTAATTTGGCTTTGTAAGGTTTTATCTATATTGTATAAGGATGTCATAACCAGTAAGTATAAGCTGATATAGAAAAAACTAATTCTATTAATTTGGAAAATATAGATATCAAATAGAATAGAACAACATTAATAAAATGTTTTTTTTTTTTTAAAGATTTTATTTATTTATTTGAGAGAGAGAAAGAATGAGAAAGCATGAGAGAGAGGAGGGTCAGAGGGAGAAGCAGACTCCCTGCCAAGCAGGGAGCCCGATGCGGGACTCGATCCCGGGATTCCAGGATCATGACCTGAGCCGAAGACAGTCGCTTAACCAACTGAGCCACCCAGGCGCCCCTAAAATGGATTTTAAATGGAACTATATTTACAAAGGACTAGGCCTATATGACATAATGCAGCCAAAAAATTATTCATAATAAAAATAATAAGCCAAAATCATGATACATATTTTTTACCAAAAGCAAGATTAACGGTTAATTCCATAACAAAAGAAAACAAGTATTAAATAAAATGTTAAATATGTCTTAACTTCTGCAAAAGAAATGTTTTTTAAAACAATTATGTATAGGGGCGCCTGGGTGGCTCAGTCGTTAAGCGTCTGCCTTCGGCTCAGGTCATAATCCCAGAGTCCTGGGATCGAGCCCCACATCGGGCTCTCTGCTCAGCGGGAAGCCTGCTTCTCCCTCTCCCACTCCCCCTGCTTGTGTTCTCTCTCGCTGTCTCTCTCTCTGTCAAATAAATAAATAAAATATTTTAAAAAAAAACGAAAAAAAAAAAAACCAAACAATTATGTATAATCCTTTTTCTTTAGAAAATTGGATGACTTTTAATGGACTATGAGAGTTCGAGGTAAAGAAAAACACACTATAATAAATATTTTAATAAAATAATCTTTTTAACATAAAGATCCATACACTTAAAGTATTTCTTTTTAAAGACACAGCTCTACAGAATAATTGTCATAACACAAAAATTGAACCATTTAATGTATGCTTTTCATAAGGCACAGTTCTGCAGTATAGAGTCAACTCTTACTCATCTAAATATGAACCAGAGAGTTCAATTAATTGTATCACTTGCCCACAATCTATGTTTATAAGATTTTCTCAAGAGTGGAGTTATACCACAGAATTAGCACAGGTTCAGTCCTTTTTACTTGTTATAAATCCGTAGTAGGAAAAGCAATGTTCAAAAAGGTGACACAAATACAAAATACCTTTACAAAGGGAATTGTATTAGCCCCCAAACTCTGCCTCCTCTTATAATGAAAAACCTGAGAACCAGAATGATTAATCGATTTGTTCCAGAATGAAACTCGGCCTGGAACCCTGCCACCCGCTCCACCTCTTGTGTCTTTTCTCATATGTTATGTGGCTTCGTCTGGCCTGAGTGATTCCTATACGGTTATGAAATATAAAACAATGTATAATATTCAGGAAAGAGCAAAGCAAAACAATTTCCTCCATATGAAAGTCATCTAATTTATGTTGAAAAATTAGAAATCTTCATTTTGTCAAGGTACTTGCTAAAGCATTTTTCTATACTGCTCGTTTTCCAGATATGTGTATGTTTATGTATAATGCAACATCCAAAAGAAAATTCATTAAATTTCTTTTAAAAATATTATAAAAAATTAGTTATACATTGATACTCTGCTACTTTTAATTATTTCTGACAGTGTATTTTCCTATTTTCACTTATAATCAATAATGGATACAAACTGTTAGTATTTTTCTTTTTTTTTTTTTTTAAAGATTTTATTTATTTATTTGAGACAGAGAGAATGAGAGAGAGAGAGCACATGAGAGGGGGGAGGGTCAGAGGGAGAAGCAGGCTCCCCGCCGAGCAGGGAGCCCGATGCGGGACTCGATCCCGGGACTCCAGGATCATGACCTGAGCCGAAGGCAGTCGCTTAACCAACTGAGCCACCCAGGTGCCCAACTGTTAGTACTTTTCACTTTTTGAAATATTTTTGCCATATTATGCTATTTAATCACCTAAAACCCCTTTCTACTTAAATGGTAAAAGAAGTCAGAGGTGGGTTTAATCTTAATTGTTTCAACATTAAGCCTTAGCTTACTTTTATGTAACGTGGTCCTAATAATAGGACTTACCATGTGTAAGTAGAGTTGCTATGCAGAATAAATATGTAGCTAATATATCTAAAACACTTAGCATCATCCCTGACATATTACATACTAATAAATGTTAGTTGTTATTAAAGTTATATTAATTTAGCTGTGATCAAGAACATGGCAATATTATTAAGATAGCAAAATATGAAGTACAATTTTGAAAAACTGCCTACTTAAAACCATGTGCATATTTCTATTAAAAGGAGATTTGCTACAGTTAATACAACCTAATAAAGTATTCTTTTAGATATTAAAAAAATATTCACATTAATCCTTTTAAATGGCCATATAACCAATATATTTTAAATGACATAAGATTGGTAAAACTGAAATTTAACACAACTTGCCACCAATACATGTGCTATTCAAAACAAGGTAAATTCTGTAAGTGTGTTAAATATTCCTTATAAAATTTTAAATAATTGAACTAATTAATTATATACCAGTGAAAGACTACACACACACAATGAACTTAGTAATATTCCTTGAAATGTTTTTTAAACAAAGACATTTGCATATGGTATGTACCTACCTGGAGTAGGCAAACAATCGACTGTCCCAAAGATCATGATTCCCTCTAGGTCCAGAATGAAAATAACAGGAATCAGTCCCATCAAACATGTTCAATCCATCTTCTGAATTTTTTGAAGCATGGCTGTGTACCACATCTAAGAGGACTGTGATACCCATTGAGTGAGCCGTGTCAACCAGTTCTTTTAGCTCTTCAGGCGTTCCATAACGGCTAAAGGTAAAGAATAAAGCAAAAACAAAATCGTATCATATTTAAAGCAAACAACTAATCATTTATTGTGTATCAATTGCTTTACCAGTACAGTACTGGATACTTTAAATATGCAAATTCAATATGATATAATACTTAGATACAAGTCAATGTGGCATCATATTTTCTATAAAGGCATTCAATAAAAAAAAATAGTAATTTAAATCCAGCTATTGCATGTAGATTTACATCCCAGTGAAAATTCACATTTTGAGTAGGTAGGCAGTAAATTTTGTTTCTCTATACTCAGAGCTTCTGATTTCCTTCTCCAAGCCTACCTAGCCTGGACAGCATTGTCATCCCTGTTCATATACTTGGCCATTCCTGTGAATGTGTGTGCTCAGGGTTGGGGTGGCTCTTAGAATATTTCTTTGAATATCCTTGGTGCCTTGAGTGAGACCATCCCTCTTGCACTTACTTATTCCCAAACTGGAATGCCCCCAGGTGCCAGAAGGCTGAGAGAATGTGCCATGTCTGTCACCACCCAAGCAGAAAACATGGGTAGCTCATAGGCACAGGTGTTTGTGTTAACAGCAGTTTTCTTGTCTGCATGAAATAGAAAACAGATCACTCCTAAGAGGGAAGGCTTTTCTTAACCTATGTAAAATCTCAATATTGGCCTTCCATAGCATCAACTTTGCTTTTAAATAAATAATCACCCAATTGCCCTTGTGATTATTATTGTCTCACTTTCTCACTTGAGCGCAGGGGCTGAGACTATCTGGTTTCCCATGATACAGTACAGTCCTTAGTATATAGCAGGTCTCCTGCTAGCTAACTCCATTGGGCAGCAAGACCTGTCTTTGAAAAATGCAATGTGATCATTTCATTTTTACTAAAATCATACTTGCACTCCCGTTGTCCTTAGGATGAAGACTGTGGACCTTATCATGACCTACTGCACTGTTTAATTTGGCTCCTTCCAATAACTTTAGATTTATGACCCTTTACTCCTTTCTCTCCTTATCGCAGCCACCTAGGCTTTTTTTTTCTACTCAGTGAACAGCGTGTTCAGAGAATAAACAGCCTTAAAATTTCATTCATTTGTTTTTTCAACAAATACTTATTAAGCTATCTACCATGTGTCATGAAATTTTCTATACTCTGGGATTCAGCAGTGAATAAAATAAATATCACTGCCCTCATGGAATTTACATTCTATTTGGAGGACTACAAATAAATAAGCAAAACATGGGGGATGTCAGATAGCAATAACTTCTCTAAAGAAAAACGAAGCAAAGCCGCTGGTAGGAAGGGTGGGTTTGCTATTCTAAACAGGGTTATCAAGTGAAAGTTTCATGAAGAAGGCAATGTTCGAAGGAACACCTGGAAGAAGGGAGTAAGGCATGTGAACACTTAAAAGACAGAATGTTTAGAAAGAAAGGGCACTGGGGAAATAAGCTAGGAACACTTGGACGAAAAGCAAATAGGCTAGTGTGGCCCAGAGTGGAATGATCAATAAAGGGATGAGTCCAGAGAATCAGCCAAGACCCAGATCACATGAGGTCTTAATGGATCAATATAAGGCCTTTGACTTTTACCTGAAAGAGATAAGGAATCATTAGAAGGTTCTGAGCAAGAGAGTAACATGATCTTTTATTTTAAAGTGGTTACTCTTGTCACTATGCAGAGAGTAGCCATGTGTATGGAGGGAGAGAAGGCTAGGGAAGGGGTAGGAGAACAAGAGAAAACAGAATGCCCAATTAAAAGGCTACTGAAATAATCCAGGTTATAGATAATGGCAACATGGAGCAGGGTGGTGGCAGTTGAAGAAGCCAGATTTGGGATACATTTTGAAGATACAAGGTGGTTAGGTTTTATGATAGTTAGAGTATAGGAATGTCCGGACAGAAAGGGAAAAGTCCAGTACAATGTGAAGTGTATTTAAGCCATAAGAGTGGATGACACTTGATGGGACCCCCAATATATGCCATACATACACAGAAGAGAATGGAACCAAGGGCTAAGCCCTGAAGGTCCAATATTCAGTGGTCAGAAAAAGCAAAGGAAATTTTAAAAAATAAATAAAAAGCAGCAAGAGCGGTAGGAAAAACCCAAACAGGAGGATAATAGTTTCCTGAAAACCAAGGAAAGAAAAATGTCCTAAAAAGGTACAAGTAACTAATTGTGCCAAATGCTGCAGACAGTTCAAGCAAGTTAATAGCTGATCAGTGGACTTAACAGTGTGGAGGTCATCAGTACACTTTACAAGAGCAATTTCAATGAATAGGTGAAGAGCTTACCTGGAATGAGTTCAAGCAAGAAGAGGAATGAAGGATTTAGAGATTATAAATATAGGTAATTTACTCAGGGGGAATGACTATAAAGAGAAACAGGTACAAGGATCAGTATCTTTTCTCTATGCTTGGAAAGCTATCTCCCTATTCCCACTTCACCCCTCCTCCCAGTTCACTCTTTTTTTTTTTAATTTTATATTTAAATATTTTATTTATTTATTTGAAAGAGAGACAGAGAGCATGAGTGAGGTGGAGGGGCAGAGGGAGAAGCAGACTCCTCGCTGAGCAGGGAGCCCAATGCGGGGCTAGAGCCCAATGCAGGGCTGGAGCCCAATGCGGGGCTCGATCCCAGGACCCCGGGATCATGACCTGAGCCGAAGGCAGACGCTTAACGACTGAGACACCCAGGCACCCCCTCCCAGTTCACTCTTAATTATGTTCTAGATCTCAGTTCCAACATCAGTTCAGATCTAATCTAAACTGATCAGATCCCTCATTCTAGGCTTTTATAGCACCCTGTCATTTTCTTCTTAGCTTTTATCATGGGTAGAAATCAACAAGTATGATTACTGGATTAACATTATATGCCACAACAGTGTGAGCTCCATGAGGTGGAGACAGTGTTGGACTTATTCAACTTGCAGTCATTTACATCAGCACTTCTTCAATTACATGGACTCCTTGGTGTCTTTCTGCCCAGAGAGTCACATTCCTTGGATTTTAGCCTGGAAAGGACAATCCTTCTGTGGTAGTATGTTCTACTAAGAGCCTTCTCAGTCACATTCCTACATAGCCGATCTCTTTCCAGAAAAGGATGTGAGCTCTGGCAATAATGACTTCCATGAGACGTGATTTTCTGACTAAGACTTGGGCCTCCAAATGCATGACAATTTCAGCAGGTTGACTGGATATTCTTTACCAGAAATCATTTCATGAAAAGCAATGTCCAACCTCTAAGGCTTGATGGGAAGAAAGTCTATGATCTTAGTAAAAAAAAAAAAAAAAAAAACTCAGCTTCTGTTAACTCTGTTAACTCTAAATTAGGTTACAAACCAATATCATATAAAAGGTAAAAATTCATTTTATTTTTTTTCTCAAATAAAAATGGTTAGAATTGGGACTTTCATTTTACCTTGAAGCTGCAAAGAAGCTTGTGATCTGGTAACCAAAACTGGCATAGTAAGCATGCTCCATTATTGCCATCATCTGAATGCAGTTGTATCCTATACAAGCAAAGGTCAAACAGAGATTAAAAGCAACATTTAAAAAAAAAAGAAATGAAAAAATATATAAACACAGCATCCTTGTTCTGAAGACATTAAATTTTACATATGATCATTTACATATAAATGATTTGATCACTTTGAAAAGTTCTACTACTTTATTTTTTTTTAATTTTTTTATTGTTATGTTAATCCCCATACATTACATCATTAGTTTTAGATATAGTGTTCCATGATTCATTGTTTGTGCATAACACCCAGTGCTCCATGCAGAACGTGCCCTCCTCAATACCCATCACCAGGCTAACCCATCCTCCCAACCCCCTCCCCTCTAGAACCCTCAGTTTGTTTTTCAGAGTCCATCGTCTCTCATGGTTCTTCTCCCCCTCCGATTTCCCCCCCTTCATTCTTCCCCTCCTGCTACCTTCTTCTTCTTCTTTTTTTCTTTCTTAACATATATTGCATTATTTGTTTCAGAGGTACAGATCTGAGATTCAACAGTCTTGCACAATTCACAGCGCTTACCAGAACACATACCCTCCCCAGTGTGTATCACCCAGCCACCCCATCCCTCCCACCCCACCCCCCACTCCAGCAACCCTCAGTTTGTTTCCTGAGATTAAGAATTCCTCATATCAGTGAGGTCATTCCTATACACCAACAACAAGTCAGAAGAAAGAGAAATTAAGGAGTCGATCCCATTTACAATTGCACCCAAAACCATAAGATACCTAGGAATAAATCTAACCAAAGAGGCAAAGGATCTGTACTCAGAAAACTATAAAATACTCATGAAAGAAATTGAGGAAGACACAAAGAAATGGAAAAACGTTCCATGCTCATGGATTGGAAGAACAAATATTGTGAAGATGTCAATCCTACCTAGAGCAATCTACACATTCAATGCAATCCCCATCAAAATACCATCCACTTTCTTCAAAGAAATGGAACAAATACTCCTAAAATTTGTATGGAACCAGAAAAGACCCCGCATAGCCAAGGAATGTTGAAAAAGAAAAGCAAAGCTGGCGGCATCACAATTCCGGACTTCCAGCTCTACTACAAAGCTGTCATCATCAAGACAGTATGGTACTGGCACAAAAACAGACACATAGATCTGTGGAACAGAATAGAGAGCCCAGAAATGGACCCTCAACTATATGGTCAACCAATCTTTGACAAAGCAGGAAAGAATGTCCAATGGAAAAAAGACAGTCTCTTCAACAAATGATGTTGGGAAAATTGGACAGCCACATGCAGAAGAATGAAACTGGACCATTTCCTTACACCACACACAAAAATAGACTCCAAATGGTTGAAAGACCTCAATGTGAGACAGGAGTCCATCAAAATCCTAAAGGAGAACACAAGTTCTACTACTTTAATATCTTTTGCTTGTCTGACCTTCTAACACAAAATCGGACAGTTAGTTCTTGAGAGTTGTACTCTAAGTAGCTATTTGAAACGTCTTCATTTTAACAAGTAATAAATGATATGCAAAAATACTCTTAATTTGACTTTAGAATATTAAAGATGGCAATCTACATATGCTAAACTTCAGTTGCACTTGTAATATTCATACTGAAGACTATGAAAGCTAAATAAAAGTAACCAGTTGCACGCCATATACTTTTTATTTTACCTTTTTCTTTATGTTTTAGTTATTTCTACCATATAACATAGGATATACCAGTAAATCCATTTTTCCGCAAGGTAGCTTTTACAAAGCCAGCATTAATTCTTCTACTTTCTGCAACTTCTATGCCTGTACAGGTACTGCAAAGTTGTCTGTGTACACACATGGGCACACAGAACCCAGAAGCAGTCACTAATATGTTTTTAATATAAGCAAATAATCAAAGAAGAAGAAAGTTTTGATCTTTAAAAAAATAACTAAGGGGGCGCCTGGGTGGCTCAGTCGTTAAGCATCTGCCTTCGGCTCAGGTCACTATCCCAGGGTCCTGGGATCTAGCCCCACATCGGGCTCCCTGCTCAGCAGGAAGCCTGCTTCTCCCTCTCCCGCTCCCCCTGCTTGTGTTCCCTCTCTCGCTGTCTCTCTCTCTAATAAATAAAATCTAAAAAAAAAAAAAAAGAATATATATTAAAAAAATAAATAAAAAAATAAAAAAATAACTAAGGAAACATTTTTTTCCTTCAAATTTGGTAGAATTTTCAAATATGATTTGACTGCTTTGAAAGTTCCATTTCTGTAACATACATAGAAAATGCTCTGTTCTCAAAGTCCAGTTCATGTCAGTACGGCTTCTCCTGCCCATATCTCAGTACTGAACTAATAGTGGAACCACTGCAGAGTCACATTCAGATTTAGAGATTCATGTTTAAAGAAAAACATAAACTATGGTTCATAATCTGCTGTTGGCTTTTTCATTATAAAAACAATCTAACTCTATCACATTTCTATCATGATAGAAATATATATATAAACTCCTGCTCAGGTAATATAAATCAATTATATATTTTATAACAAAATACAGAGTTTGTAGTTTATTTCTCTATTATGAAATAAATATTATTCTTATGGTCAAGCACCGATTTATGGTTTTTATTATTAATTTTATAGCATTACTCATTCTTAGATTCATTTATGTTCAGAGTTCTGTGTTATTCAACTGAAACACAACAATGAACAAGAGAATCCTTGTTCTGTCAAACCTTCTGCAAGACCTGGGTCATAAACAATGTATTACAGTATGAAATGGCAGAACAACCCAAATACGACAATTTAAATATAATACCTATTAAATATAATTAATATTAAATTCTTCATATATTTAATTAATTCTGGTTTCTGGAATCCGACCTCACCATCACAGACAATTAAGATCCATGTATAACAGAACTTTAACAGTGAGTTGCAAACCTTTCTTCTAGCCAAAGTTTGGACTGCCTACCAGAAGCAGAATAATTAAATGTACTTTATCTTCCTGCCTAGCTGTTGGAGCAGGTGCTAATAGGCTGTAAAATGATAAAAAAGCATTACCAATAAAAAGAAAAATAACAAATTTAAAGCATACTGAATCAATAATTCAGCAGTACACTATTAACTTTCCTGGTTGTTCCCATGAAGACAAGGATCTGTGTCATTACAATCCAACATACAAATATCTAGAACAATGTGTCTTAGAACAAAGATGCACCATAAATATCTGTCAAATAAGTCAGCCAGATCGGAGACGTGTATATATATACATACACATATATATGTACACACACACATTTGTATCAGAGTCAGAGTCAAAGTATTGACTCTGATACAAAATGAGTTCCAGTAACCTTAAAAAAATGTAAGATTTTTTTCCCTAACAGACTAAAATGAACAGGCTATAATCAATGACCACTTAAATTGATAAAAGTTCTTTCCTGTAGAAAAGTAATTATGCTTACATATTTATCTACAATTTGGAAGCCATCAGTTCACATTACTTAAAATTGAAATTGGAATAATATCTTGAATTCTTATGCTCTATCTTATTCCATTTCTCTTTTCTATGCTATCACTATTACAGGGCAATTTGAGAAGCCTAAAATAAAATGCATTTCTATTACATATTTAATCTCTTAACACAAAAAAAGAGACACTTGTAATTAGCTTTTCTAATAAGAGAACAGACTCATTAAAATTTTATCTGAATAAAAATCACAGTTATTACTTACCAAGGTCTTTGATTCTTGGTAGTACATTGCATGTAAAATGTTTATAAGAAGCTACTTTTCCTTCATAGGAAGAAATTCCCACATGAGATTCATAAATTCTTAGACCTCTTGGCTTCTTTGGTTTGGAATGCTTAAACTACAGAATATAAAATTATATAAAGAATTAGATCAGAAATACAGGTATGATACTAACTGATTAAGCATGTTAAATGAAATGGTGAATCAACTCAAATAGTTTGGAACTGCTTTCGCATATAAAAGGCATTTGGCTATATCCATTAAATTTTCTCTTGAAAAGAAATTCCTTTTTGGGATCATGTTAATGGATCTGTTTTAAAAGAGTAATCATGAAATGGCTTATGCCTTATCATTGAGCCTTAGAGAAAACACAACAGCTTAAAATGTATACATAATTATTAAATGCAAAGCACTTATCAACAAGCTCCAATAACTTAGAATACAAAAAAGTGAGTTCAAAGATACATATAAACCTTGACAATGATACGGCCTTAAAAATAACTCTAAGTAATACATTCATGAGGTATCTTCCCTATGCCTTGTTCCTAAGGACACTGGGACCCTGCTTCAAACCAAAGACAATGAGAAATACTGTATCACTGAAAATCTGTGATGAATCAGAAACTGTGATTAAAAAAAAAAAAGCAGTATCCCTTTCAGGTCAGTATGTAGAGATTTCTTTCTCCCTCCTATCCTCAGAAACACATGATAAAACAAGAACTCACTTCTATATTTTATTGGCTACAGATGATGGACTCTGACATATGTATCGTATATCAGGTACACTATGATGTAAAATATAAAACTGGCAGTGAAGAGAGAAGTTGAACATTACTATAAAAGTTATAAAAGTAAAAATTAATTTTCCTAGAAATATTGGAACAAGCATTTATTTAAAGATTTGTTGTTCTCACTTTATATGGGTGTTCTGGATCCCAGTGTATCCAATCATAATTCACATTATCACCTTCACGAGTCACATACTTCGCCCACGGTGAAATACGATACAAGATCTCTCCACTTTTACTCCTAATAACTACCTAAAAAGAGAATGAGATGTTATTGCTTTAAAATACTTTGACAACTCTAAGATAACACATAAGAGTTTATGAGAACTGCTACAAGTAAGAAAAGGAGGAATGATCTTAAGAATTTAAACCACCATACAGATGTGTACCCTTAAAGATGTTTAAACGGACTTTACTTTCTTATCCGTTATAGTATATGATCCTTAAAGTCACTTTCAGCTGAAATATTTTATGATTCTCTGGCAACTTCCATCATTGCCAATCAACTATTAGAGTGGTTAATTAAAGTAAACATAAAGGAGATAGTAAAAAGACAAGAATATTATTTGGAAACTACTGTGAATAAGTCAACAGGAGTACATAATCCTACTATGTATTTAAAAAAAGGAATGAGCTATATTGCCATCTCTTTCATTTTGTTTTCATAGCAATTATAACATTTTCAAGAAGCTAAAGGAGGAAAATGAGTTTTGATTTACATTTGTATTGTGCACACACAAATATACATACATACACACAAACAGATACCACCCTGTAAATATTTTCCACCTTTTTTCAACTTCTATGCCCTATTCCAAGTGTGCTTTACCATATAAAACCAAGCATTTCCCCCTTTAGCCATTCATTCCTATATTTGCCAATAGTATCACTATTGTTATCAATAAAAAAACAATAAAATGCAAATCCACCCTTTTAGACTTAATGCTGAATAAAATATTTTTAATTTATCAACATGGTTAGGTAACAAAATGAGCCACATGAGCAGAGTTTCTAAGAGATTGAAATGGTTGCTTTTTTCTTAAGTTTTTTTTTTTTTTTTAAATTAAACCTTCTAAAAGTAGATATAGGATGATCAAAATTGTTCAGATTAGGAGCTATATTATGCCCTTGGCATTGAGAGAGAATATATTCTTCAGTCTCCTCTAACAGAGAAAAGCTCTAGTGTGCATAATTCTTGGTAATTAAATATTTGTGAAACGCTTTACAGTTTAGAAAGGACTTTCATCATTATATCTCACTTGATTCTAGAGAATCTTTATGACCCAAATATCAAGTGGGACTGAGCTGTCAAAAGTCACTGAATAGCAGAGCCAAAAGCTAAACACAGAGCCTCTGATACTCACTTTCTTGCTCTTAACAGGCAACCACACCACTTCCTACAGATACCAAAAAATAATAAATCATGATTTATGATAGAAGAGCAGGTGAGTGGTGAAGTTCATGTCTAACTTACATGAGCAAAATTCTTTCTTCTTCATTAGGCCTCCCACTTATTGAAGCCACTGACAGCTAAGTATTGCTATCATTCAAATAATTATCACAAAAAGATGAATGAATAGGATTCATCCATTTCAGTAGTATTCATTCCAAAAGATATGTCCCCTGAGCTACATGAATTTCTGGTATAATATGCAATAGTAATATGCTTAAGAAAAGGTCCTCTGTCTCACTCATCAATTGAGAATAGGCCATGGGGAAATAAAATATAGAAATCAGTTTTCAGTAAATAACACTCTGCTTAATCCATCTGTCTTTTCTCTCTTTCGCTAAATGGCTCTACAGCCCCTCCAAAGGATGTTCATATACCCATAATTATTTGTGAAGGTGCCTGTTGGCAGAGAGAATATTTGAAACTTTAAGTAGAGGATATCAAGAATCTCCCCATGCTGAATGTAATTTTCACATTCTTTAGAACATTAATCTGCTTGTTGTACACATGTCTACAGAGGCTACTGTGCCATGGGTGTTGGAAGGAACAGTCCCTTCACTGGTGTCTCATATTCCTACATATTTTGCTGGGTATGCCAAGAATACAAGGCCCTGACAGTTACTGACAGAAGCCATTTCTCAGAGTTGTGTTTGTAGCATGCCATCCTGAGGAATAAGATAATGTCTCCTCTGAATACACAGAACAGGCTTGCTTACTGCTTGCTATGAAAGAATGGATTCCCCAAGATGAATATTCTGGAGCTATGAGGCAAACCAACAGTGTGAGTAGCATCCATCGGGACCGTTAGGTGTCACTCTACAGGATTTGGAAGACAAGGAGAACCAATGCAAATACGATGCTCATACTGCTTACTGTGCTGTGACTAATAAAATGATTTGTCTCTGACCCAGGAGTTGTGTGCATTCTGCCAGATTGCATGAAACAGTAACAAGTTAAGTTATAAGCGTGTAGGTAAGGTAAAACAAACTCTACACCTGACAAAGGATTATTTAATCATTCATTGAATGACTTCAATATTGTTTCCAAAGGTTCTGTTTCTTCCTTCCCTAACAGTCATTCCTGTTAGTATTGCTTGTTAGGATGGACACTTTTAAATATCAAATTCCCTCTTTCCTTCTCAGTAACAGAGTTATAGTCTAGGTCCTTCAGTGATATAGTAAAGCAAAACTTCCCACCAAATCTGGATCATTACATATCTGTGATCATTACATAATCTGTGATCTTATCTGTGACCATTACATAAAAGGTAAATAAATTTCTCTGTTCTTTAGGCCCCTAAATATTGGAGCCTTCTTTATTACACTAGTTCATTTTTTCCTAAGCACTTGCCTATGGAAGCCACCTCACCTCGTTTTTGATTTGCTGTCCTTAAATTGTTGTGGTAACCAGCTAAGAGTATTATAATAAATCTAAATAAATCTAACTTGAGAAATGTTCCAATGAATGGGGAATATAATCTTTCTTGACTAAACTCTGCTCACATTTTTTGGGGAGAGGGCAATTCCTAGAATTTGGATCTCATGAGTTCAGATTCAGATGAAAGGGTTTTTTAGATCATGAGATAAGACTTTACATCATTTTGGGGGCACCTGGGTGGCTCAGATGGTTAAGCGTCTGCCTTCGGCTCAGGTCATGATACCAGGGTCCTGGGATCGAGTCTCGCATCGGGATCCCTGCTTGGCGGGGAGCCTGCTTCTCCCTCTGCCTCTGCCTCTCTCTCTCTCTCTGACTTTCATGAGTAAATAAATAAAACATTAAAAAAAAAAAAAAAGACTACATCATTTAATTTACAGCCTCAAAATAGCCCATGCTATAAAGCAAATTGAAAAGAAAGAGATAGCTTGGTAGATCTTTCAACAATAATAAGTCTAACAGCTGATGAAGTAGAAGAATTTACTTGATACTACCAAATTGAAAGTCTTATACACTGTTAGTATAAGTATAAAATAGTATAAAAGCTCTGAATAACAATTTGGCAATATGCATAAAAAAAAGTAATTCTCAATGACAGCAATTCTGATTATAGAACTTTGCCGTGGAAATAATCAGAGATGTGTCCAAAGAATTATATCTCTGTCTATTGACCTTAATGTTACTTTTACTGGCAAAAAGTGAATGACTAAATGATATGTATAATATGTAGTTGTAAATAATAATGTATAGTTGTAAAAACTATAGTACTGAATTATACCAAAGGTTGTAAGAATATACTTTCATGTTATGAAAACGAATATATTGCATCTCCTAATGTAAATGCACACAAACCCGTGGACTGAAATATTTAAACAAATAGAAAAAAAATATTTAGATGATTGGCTATGGTTAGATTATTAGTAGCCTTTATTTCCTGGTTGTATTTGTGTATATATCACTTAATTTCATTTGTATAACTTTTTTTTAAAAGATTTATTTATTTGAGAGAGAGCAAAAGTGTGTATGTGTGTGAGCCGGGGTGGGGGGGTGGTGGGCAGGCAAAGGATGAGGGAGACAAGCAGACTTCGCACTGAGCCGGGAGACCACTGCAGGGCTTGATCCCAGGATCTTGAGATCATGGCCTGAGAGTCAGATACTAAACCAATGGAACCACCCAGGCACCCCTTCATTTGTATAACTTTTTGATCAGAAACAAGTAAGTATTTTAGTAAGGACTATAAATACATTAATTATATAACTGCATACACATTTGTGGAGCTATGCTATTCAAGTTGCATATATTATGTACCTAAAATATATTGACACAGTGCTAAGTATAAAACCTCAAAAACTATATCAAATTACTTTAAAGGAATATACTAATGAATACACTATCAGGATGAACTTTTTATAGGGCAAATGGATACTCTAAAATTATAATATCTTGTAACATGGTAAAAATATTATCAGGCTCCTTTTTTAATAAATCAAATTATCTCTTTGACTTATGGGAAGTTACTATCAAAAAACATTAATAAATAAACAAGTATATAAAAGAAACCTCTACCTGTACAAAAATCAAATTGACTTAGTGAACGATATGAAGTCAAATTTTATTTAGAAAACGTCACTTAGAACTCAAATAAACAATATAAGAAACAGTTTGGTAAAACAGTGAAGACCTTAAAAAAAATTGTGTGTGTGTGTGTGTGTGTGTATTCATTCATTCTAGGAATATCTTTTGAAATGCTTCTTGCCAAAGAATATTGTTCCTATGGACTGGAAAATTATGACATAACATGCTCCTCAGGTGGTCAACAATCTCATATAAAAACAGTGGATGTGTTCAGTTGGTTAGAAGTATTAGCATACTCTGGAAATGGTACTGAATGTAACTCTGAGTTTCACAAGTGAATGTGTAGAAGACCAAGAGAAAAGGCACAGATATTGAATATTATAATTCAATTTGCCTAAATTATACTACCAAAATTGCAACTATGTGATGCAGGGAAAACCTTTCCTTATAAAAAATAAAAGCTTAGCAGAAGGGTTAATTAAAAATATAGTAATAAAAATAACTATTTAGTGGCATACAGGTTAAAGTAAATAACCAAGCAAAGTCATTTCTAATTTATAAAGTAATGTTATCTCCACTTTTAAATTACCTCTAATTTATATAACATCTAATGTAATTGATACTATATATATAGAAAATATATAAATATAATATATTGATATAGTACATATTATATACTAATATCTACCAACACATACAAATACATATAAAACAATGGGTACAGGCATACCAATGTACAATACTGAATATGAATATTCTGTCTTTGTGCATTTAAAATGTGAATGAAATACATATGTATATATAAATATATATATTTACAGAGAAAGAGAAGTATACTTAAATAGAAAATATATTGTGATTTATTCTTAAGTAATTTTAGAAGTGTGAGGGATGGGCTAGATGGGTAATGGATATTAAAAAGGGCACTTGTGATGAGCGCTGGGTGTTGTATGTAAGTGATGAATCACTGAATTATACTTCAGAAATCAATATCGCACTGTATATTAACTAAAATTTAAATTAAAAAAAAAGAGGTGCATGGGGCAAAAATAAAGAAGATAAATTTTTAGAAAAAGTAATCAGTGTTCATAATTAAGTAGGAAAATAAGTGATAATCCCGAGAATGTGATGTTTCTATCAGTGAGCAGAATCCTGAAGAAATAAATGTTTTTAATATTTACAAATAACATAGTATAAACATTATTTTATTTTGTTAAAGATTTATTTACCTATGAGAGAGAGAGAGACAGAGAGAGAGAAAAGGAGAGAGGGAGTGTGAGCAGCAGGAGGGGCAGAGGGAGAGGGAGAGAGAATCCCAAGCAGACTACACTGAGCACGAGGCAGAGGCAGGGCTCCATCTCATGACCCTGAGATCATGACCTTAGCTGAAACCAAGAGTCAGTCACCCAACCGAGACACCAAAGCCCCCCAACATTATTTTAAATGCATAGATATAATTATTAGAACTTAAAATAGCTTAATAGAATCTTAAAGACGCTCTTAAATCTCACTGTAATTCAACTGAAGTTTTACACCTAATCTTTGTTTTTAAAAAAATGATGTATCAGTAAATGTTGTTTCCCACAGTTTTGTTTGTTCTTCCGACTTGGATCGGTTTTAAGATTCCCTAACATTATGTAAGAATGAATCACTTCTCCATTTTGGGAGGCTCAAAAATGGCCCCTCAAAAGATATTCACATCCTACACTCTAGAATCTGTAAATGATACTTCGTGTAGCAAAAAATGGGTCTTTGCAGATATGATAAAAGAATCTTAAAATGGAGAGATTATCCAGATAATCCAAGAGGGCAATCACATTTATCCTCATAAGAAGGAAAGGAGGCTATTGACACATCGAAAGAAGAGGAAAGAGCAGTGTGACCAAGGAGGCAGAGTGATGCAGACACAAGCCAAAGAATGGCAGCAGCCGCCAGAAGCTGGAAGGGGCCAAGGGCAGAGTCTCCCACGCCAGAGGGAGTGAGCTCATTTCAACACCTTGATTTCAGCCCCAGTGATACTGGGTTTGAACTTCTGGCTTCCAGAACTGTGGGAGAACAAATTTCTATCATTTAAAGCCACCATATTTGTGCAGCAGCTACAGGAAACTAAACTAGGAAGGGAAAATTACAGGCAATCACTTTTTAAGAATAAAATGGAATGTACTTAAATTTAGTTAAATGTTGTCAGTGCTGGTAAGATTAGTTACAAGATAAGGTTATTTTAATGAATCGTCTAAATAACATATTTTATCTCTTATTAACTTTCTGCTCCCCAAGAGAAGACATATACCAATGCATTTCAGTAATCTTCACTGAACAAATCTCGTTGACAATTTCCAGGAAAAGCAAACTCCTTCAGAATAAATGTTGCTGATCTTCAAAATTGATAGGAGGGCTTATAAAAAAAGTGAATTTGTAGTATGTAGTTTTTATTGCTAGTCTACCCCCATATAATTATATTCAGAGATTGAATAAAAGGAACTACTCTATATGATGCAAATAAAAGCTCTGAATTCACCATAAACAAAAGCTAAGGGGCTATTTTTTCTGATATATTTGCTTCATTAAACAGAGATGAGACTATTTCAATAGATAATCAGCAAAAATAATAATAACAATGTTTATTGAAGAAATGTCATTCTGAATTTTCTAAATAGGGATATCAGAAACACTATCTGATATTAAAAGATATTTCATTGTGAATTTTGAGTTTATATTTCAATTAACTGAGGGAAAAAAACCAAGACACCAATAAAAGTATCAAAGTAGTTTTCAAATAATAATAAGCCCATAATATGTAAATGAGCACTTTGTAGATACACTTTCATGAAACTACATATATTTGATTGGTAAAATTATATAAAGTAGGTTTATATATGAACTATAATTAGCATTACCATCGTTTATATATTGAGCCTGCTATGGGTACCAAATAAACATAACTCTGTTAGTTGAATTTTTAAAAAAAATTCTGTTAATTTTATCTGGATAATAAAGTTCATACATTTTAGAGATCTCCATTTTTGATCTCACGTAATTTAGACTGTAATTTTATTTACTCAAACCTTACACAAGTCATGTGCATATAAAATCATCATAAAAAATTATCACATCTTGAAAGACACATGCAGATTGAATGTGAGGGGATGGAATAGCATTGATCATGCAAATGGAAGTGAAAAGAAAGCCAGGGTAGCAATACTTATATCAGACAAAACAGACTTTAAAACAAAGACTGTACTAAGAGACAAAGAAGGACACTATATAATCATTAGAGGACAATCCAAAGGAGGACATAACAATTATAAATATTTATGCACCCAACATGGGAGCATCCAAATACATAAAACAGTTATTAAACAATATAAGGGAATCGATAGTAATACAATAATAGTAGGGAACTTCCACACCCCACTTAGATCAGAGGACAGATAGTCTAGGTAGAAAATCAATAAGGAAACAGTGGCTTTGACTGACACACTAGATCAGATGGATTTAATAGATATATTCTGAACATTCCATCCTAAAACAACAGAATACACATTCTATTCAAGTGCACACAGAACATTCTCTAGAACAGAACACATATTAGACCACGAATAAGTCTCAACAAATTTAAAAAGACTGAAGTCATACCATGCATCTTATCTGACTACAACACTATGAAACTAGAAGTCAACCACAAGAAAAATCTGGAAAGAGCACAAATACATGGTGGTTAAATAACATGTTACTAAACAATGAATGGATCAACCAGGAAATCAAGGAAGAAATCAAAACATACATGAAGATATAAGAAAATGAGAAACAGTGGCCCAAAATCTTTGGGATACAGCAAAAATGGTTCTTTTTTTTTTTTTTTTTTAAAGATTTTATTTATTTATTTGACAGAGAGAGACAGCGAGAGAGGGAACACAAGCAGGGGGAGTGGGAGAGGGAGAAGCAGGCTTCCCGCCGAGCAGGGAGCCCGATGTGGGGCTCGATCCCAGGACCCTGGCACCATGACCTGAGACAAAGGCAGACGCTTAACGACTGAGCCACCCAGGCGCCCCACAGCAAAAATGGTTCTAAGAGAGAAGTTTATAGCAATACAGGCATACCTCAAGAAGCAAGAAAAAGCTCGGGGCGCCTGGGTGGCTCAGTCGTTAAGCATCTGCCTTCGGCTCAGGTCATGATCCCAGGGTCCTAGGATAGGGCCCCGCATTGGGAATCCCTGCTCAGCGGGAAGCCTGCTTCTCCCTCTCCCATTCCCCCTGCTTGTGTTCCCTCTCTCGCTGTCTCTCTGTCAAATAAATAAATAAAATCTTAAAAAAACAAAAAAAGCAAGAAAAATCTCAAATAACCTAGTCTTACACCTAAATGAGCTAGGAAAAGAAGAACAAACAAAACCTCAAATCAGCAGAAGGTGGAAAATAATAAAGATTACAGCAGAAATTAATAATATGGAAATTAAAAAAACAATAGAACAGATCAATGAAGCCAGGAGCTGGTTCTTTGTAAAGATCAACAAAATTGATAAACCTCTAGCCAGACTAATTAAAAAAAAAAAAAAGAAGAAGAAAAAGAGAGAGACAGAGAGAGAAAGGGGGCTCAAATAAACAAAATCAGACACAAAAGAGGAGCAGTAACAATCAACACCACAGAAATACAAAGGATTTTAGGAGAATATTATGAAAAATTATGTGCCAACAAACTGGACAACATAGAAGAGATGGATAAACTTTTAGAAACATGTAACCTACCAAAACTGGAGCAGGAAAAAATAGAAAATTTGAACAGACTCATTACCAGTGATTAAACTGAATCACTAATCAAAAAACTCCAAACAAATTAAAGTCCAGAACTAGAGGACTTCACAGATGATTTCTATCAAACACTTAAGGAGAAGTTAATACCTATTCTTTGCAAACATTTCCAAAACATAGAAAAGGAGGGAAAAAATCCAAAATCATTCTATAAGGTCAGCATTATCCTGATATCAAAACCAGATAAAGACACCATGAGGGGTATCTAGGTGGCTCAGTTGGTTGGGCATCCAATTCTTGCTTTTGGCTCAGGTTGTGATCTCAGAGTTGTGAGATCAAGCCCCACATCAAGCTCTGTGCTTAGTACAGAGTCTACTTGAGAATCTCTGCCTCTCCCTCTGCCCCTCCCCCACTTGCCCTCTCTTTCACTCTCAAATAAATAAATAAAATCTTAAGAAAAAAGACACCATGAAGAAAACAGAACTATAGACCAGTATCTCTGAAGAACATTGATGCAAAGATCAAAAATACATTTAAGAAATCATTCCTAATATGACCAAGTGGGATTTATTCCTGGGATACAAAGGTGGTCAATATTCACAAATCAATCAACACGATACATCCCATCAATAAGAAAGGATAAGAACCATATAATCATTTCAGTAGACACAGAAAAAGCATTTGACAAAATACAACATCCATTCATGACAAAAACCCTCAACAAAGTAGGTTTAAAGGGAACATACCCCAACATAATAAAGGCCATATATGAAAAACCTATGGTTAACATCATACTCTGTGGGGGAAAACTGAGAGCCGTTCCCTTAAGTTCAGGAACAAGACAAGGATGTCCCTTCTCACAACTATTATTCAACACAGTATTGGAAGTCCTAGCCATTGCAATCAGACAAAAGAAAGAAAGAAAAGGCATCCAAATTGGTGAAGAAGTATAACTTTCATTATCTGCAGATGACATTATATTATATATAGAAAACCCTAAAGACTCCACCAAAAAACCGACTAGAACTGATAAATGAATTCAGCAAGGCCACAGGATACAAAATCAATCTATAGAAATCTGTTGCATTTCTGTACACTAATAATGAGAAATTAATAATCACTTTTACAATTGCACCAAAAATAATAAGATACCTAGGAATAAACCTAACCAAAGAAGTGAAAGATGTGTACAATGAAGACTATGAAACATTGATGAAAGAAACTGAAGAGGACACAAACAAATGGAAAGCTATTCCATGCTCATGGACTGGAAGAGCGCCTGGGTGGCTCAGTTGGTTAAGCGACTGCCTTCGGCTCAGGTCATGATCCCGGAGTCCTGGGATCGAGTCCCACATCGGGCTCCCAGCTCAGGGGGGAGCCTGCTTCTCCCTCTGACCCTATCCCCTCTCATGCTGTTTCTCTCTCTCTCTCAAATAAATGAATAAAAAAAATCTTTAAAAAAAAAAATTAAATGTCTGTACTACCCAAAGCAATCTATACAGTTGAGGCAATCCAATCAAAATACCAAGAGCATTTTTCGAAGAACTAGAATGAAAAATCCTAAAATTTGTATGGAACCACAAAAGATCCAGAATAGCCAAAGAAAGTAATCTTGAAAAAGAAAAACAGAGCTGGAGGTATCACAATTCCAAACTTCCAAGTTATACTACAAAGCGGTAGTAATCAAAATACTATGGTACTGACACAAAAATACACACACAGATCAATGGAATAGAACAGAAAGCCCAGAAATGAACCCACAGTTATATGGCCAATTAATCTTCCACAAAGCAGAAAAGAATATGCAATGGGAAAAAGTCTCTTCAACAAATGGTATTGAGAAAACTGGCAGCTACATGCAAAAGAATAAAACTCGACCACTTTCTTACACCAAACACACAAATAAATTCAAAATGGATTAAAGACCTAAATGTGAGACCTGAAACCATAAAACTCCCTAAAAGAGAGCACTGGCAGTAACTTCTCTGACATTGGCTCTAGCAACATTTTTCTAGACATGTCTCCTGAGGCAAGGGACACAAAAGCAAAAATAAACTACTGGGACTATACCAAAATAAAAAGCTTCTGCACAGCAAAGGAAACAATCAACCAAACTAAAAGAAAACTTACTGAATGGGAGAAGATATTTGCAAATGACATATCCGATAAAGGGTTAGTACCCAAAATATGTAAATAACTTATAACACTCAACACCCAAAAAATGAATAATCCCATTAAAAAATGGGCAGAAGACATGAGTAGACATTTCTGCAAAGAAGACATGCAGATGACCAACAGACACATGAAAAGATGCTCATCATCACTCATCATCAGGAAAATACCAATGAAAACTACAATGTGATATTACCTCACACCTGTCAGAATGGCTAAAATGAAAAACAGGAAACAACAATAGGTGTTGGCAAGGATGTGGAGAAAAAGGAACCCTCCTGCAGTGTTGGTGGGAATGCAACTGATGCAGCCACTCTGAAAAACAGTATGGAGGTTCCCCAAAAAGTTGAAAATAGTGGGTATTTGCCCAACAAATACAAAAACACTAATTCAAAGTGATAAATACACCACCATGTTTATTGCAGCATTATTTACAATAGCCAAGATATGGAAGCAGCCAATGTACATCAACTGATGAATGGATAAAGAAGTAATGTGTATGTAGGGGCACCTGGATGGCTCATTGGTTAAGCATCTGCCTTTGGCCCCACGTCTGGCTCCCTGCTCAGTGGGGAATCTGCTTCTCCCTCTTCCCCTCTCCCTGCTCATGCTTTCTCTCTCTCTCTCTCTCAAATAAACAAATAAAATCTTAAAAAAATAAAAAAAGAAGTAATGTGTGTGTATGTATATATACATACACATACATATATATACACATACGTATATATACACGTATATATATACATACACATACGTATATATACATGTACACACACACACACGCTGGAATATTATTCAGCCATAAAAAGAATGAATCTTTCCATTTGCAACAACATGGATAGAAATAGAGAGTATGATGCTAAGCAAAATAAGTCAGTCAGAGAAAGACAAATATCATATGATTTCACTCATAAGTGGAATTTAAGAAACAAAACAAATGAACAAAGGGAAAAAAAAGATAAATAAAAAAACAGACTCAACTATAGAGAACAAACTGATGGCTACTAGAGGGGAGGTGGGTTGGGGGATGGGTTAAATAGGTGAAGGTGATTAAGAATACACTCATCTTCACAATCACTGAGTAATGTGTAGAATTGTTGAATCACTGTGTTGTACAACTGAAACTAATATAACACAGTATTGGTCAACTACACCAGAACTAAAATTTAAAAAAATAACTGAAAAAAATGATCACATCTTTGTGATATACTTTATATCCACAATATTCAGAGGCTGAGGTAAATGGAAAAGAGATTAAGTGATTAGATTAAGCCCATTAACCTTTATGTTATACAGTACTAGACCTATACAAAAGAAAAGGTGATATCCTTCCTGGTAGCTTAACTAAGAAAAGGATAGAAATCAGTTGAACTTTGAAAGCAATAACCTATTGATAAGTTTTCATTGACTCCCATTATTTCAGCTTTAGGATTTTTTTGTTTGAAAATATGGCATCACAATTCAGGTGGGTTTGTTGTTGTTGTGTTGTTTTGTTTTGTTTTGTCTTGTCTTTCATAAGAAACAAGAGATCTTTCCAATGTTGAATCCAGTAAGAATGGCCTGAGTAGAAACAGTTAAAGCATTTCTCTCAAAAAAAATGAAACCACTATAAAAAAAGTCTTTAAAAGAAAAGACTAAGCATACTAGCTATGAAAAATAAATCTGTAATGTGACACAAAGGAGTATCAGATCAAATTATACCAAACTTTGACATCAAGGACACCAATGTACAGAACGAAAAGAGATTATATTTGAGGCATAACACTCATAGCTACTTTGCTCCTGATTTAACACCAATTGTAGAATCACAGAGATATAAACATTCATTTCTGTAATACTTACACATGGGAGAGAAAAGACTTCAGAATATTGTAAAAAAGAAATAAATGAAGATCAGTAGTTGCTTCTTATAAAAGCAGGTCCTTATTTAGAATGATTTTTAAAGAGACAGACGTTCCTGTACTTATAAAAAGGAGTATTACTCCCAAAGGTTCCACTCCAGTTCCCCAGCCTCTAGTCCCGTTAAGAAGTATTACAACTATAATATTTTTTTCTGTCTCTGTCTTTTGACTGAGGCAAATCTTTAAAGAAATAAACAACTAAGTAGAACTGATAAAGTGTTTGCTTCATTTCAAGTACATTACCTGAACAAAAACCTTATAAAGCGAGGTCACTATAAAAAGACAAAATCCAAAGGGATTATGCGAGATTTAGGAAGCAGGCATTGAAAATGATACCCCTGAGCAAGTGAGAATAACTACTCCTAAGTGAAAAGAATAGGAACAATGCTGAAATGTTGTAATCGGGTAAAGATTGATTAAGTGTCTTAGACTAGAAAACAAATGAATTACACATGATATAAAAATATAGGATTTAAACTTCCAAGATATTGAAAGATCAATACAGTAATAAAAGAAAAAAGCTATGAAAAGGGGAAAAAATCAGTGAGTTTTCATTACTGAAAAAGTGTGCTTCAAAGAGACTCATCCATGTGCAGTGAAGGCTAGAATTCTATTAAGTAAACAGAGTTATAATCTGGTATAATGCCAATAGAAAAATATCTGAGAAGTATTTTCAGAAGTGCTAGGATGAGGGGGTACTATCATAAGATGAGATAAAGTTCTCTTTAAAAATATTTTATTAAGTATAATTACAAAAGTCTATATGGTGATAAATCAAATCATTTGAAGAAAAGAATATGATTCTTAAGCAATCATGTGAAGTGCTTTTGCAATGAGGTAAGATATAAAGTGTGGGGGGAAAAAAAGAAATAATTCAGCCCCTAGAAGGTATGCAGAGAAATTACAGAGACCGGATTCAAAATACATAATTGCAAAAATTATAAGATTTGAGAAAACATACAATTATATATTTAATATATATTGAGACTAATATCTCCAAGTATGTAATTGATGACTACTAAGTAAACAATGATGAAAAGAATTCTTCCTGAATATTTAATATTCTTTATATATTAAGGTCTCATAATAAAGATTGCAACACTAACACTCTTTTCTCTCTTTTCATCCACAAAAGACATGCATTTTCCTAGGTATACATGGTATTAGGGGAAGATCTACAAAGAGGTATATATAAATATTGATAAGGAAGTAAGTACACCCATCAAGAAATGAGAAAGTGATTAAACAGATGGTTTAATAGGGAATAGGTGACTATATGTGAAATGTTAACTCCAGATATGTATTTGGATAATTTCTTGTCAGCTGATTTCATAGCATTTTTTAAAGTTTATATTTTAATTCCAGTTAACACAGTGTAATATTAGTTTCAGGTACACAATATAGTGATTCAACAATTCCATACATCACCCAGTGCTCATCATGACAAGTGCACTCCTTAATCCCCATCACCTACTTAACCCATGTCCCACCCACCTCTCCTCTGGTAACCATCAGTTTGTTCACTACAATTAAGAGTCTGTTTCTTTCTCTCTTTCTTTTCCCTTTGCTCATTTGTTTTGTTTCTTAAATTCCACATATGAGTGAAATCATATGATAATTTGTCTTTCTCTGACTTATTTTGCTTAGCATCATACTCTCTAGCTCCATCCATGTTGTTGCAAATGGAAAGATTCATTCTTTCTTATGGCTGAGTAATATGGATGGAGCTAGAGAAGTCCAGAATTGTTGTGTCTCCAGCTTTGCTTTCCCTTTTCAAGACTGCTTTGGCTATTATGGATCTTTTGTGGTTCCATACAAATTTTAGGATTTTTCATTCTAGTTCTATGAAAAATGTTGTTGATATTTTGATAGGGACTGCCTTAAATTTGTAGATTCCTTTGGGTAGTATGCACATTTTAACAAAATTTATTTTTTTTTCAATCCATGAGCATGGAATATCTTTCCATTTGTGTCATCTTCAATTCCTTTCATCAATGTTTTATAGTTTTCAGGGTACAGGTCTTTCACCTCCTTTGTTAAGTTTATTCCTAGGTATTTCTATTTTTTATGTAATTGTAAATGGGATTATTTTCTTAATTTCTCTTTCTGCTGCTTCTTTATTGGTATATAGAAATGAAACCAGTTTCTGTAGATTGATTTTTTTATCCTATGACTTTACTGCAGTTTTTTGGTGGAGTCTTTGGAGGGTTCTATGTATAGTATCATGTCATCTGCAAATAGTGAAATTTTTACTTCTTCCCTACTGATTTGGATGACTTTTATTTCTTTTTGTTTTCTGACTGCTGTGGGTAGCACTTCCAGTACTATGTTGAATAACTGGTGAGAGCGGACATCCTTGTCTTGTTCCTGACCTTAAAGGAAAAGCTCTCAGCTTTTCCCTATTAAGGTTGATGTTAGCTATGGGTTTTTTATATATGTTCTTTACTACATTGAGATATGTTCCCTAAACCTTCTTATTGAGGGTTTTTATCATGGATGAATATTGTACTTTGTCTAAAGCTTTTTCTGTGTCTATTGAAATGATCATATGGTTTTTATCCTCTTATTAATGTGAGGTATCACATTGATTGATGTGCATTTATAAGCATTTTTGTAGGTCATATAATATGGCAAAGTATTGAAGTGATCCTTTTGATAATGGGACTGGAGGTGGCAACAGTGATGATGGAAAGAAGTAGCGGTAAATAATAGAGTCTTCACAATAGAGATATTTACTTTAAACCTTACTAGCTGAGGTGTATTTAAGTCATTAAACATAGACACCCCCATCTTATGTAGAAAAGAATGGCACAGGACAGCAAACAAGCTTTAATCTCCAAGTCCTCTGGAGAGGGAGACAAGACATCTGGAGAAGCAGGGATACTTCTCTGACAACGTGGTCTATAAAGCATAGGTTAGAGAATTGCCCACTTGACTTCTGAGTGAGGCTCAGAGAATATACACGTGGTAAGATGCAGTGACCCGTAGTTGACTTTTTAAAAACCTATCTGTCTGTCTGTCTATCTGTATCTGTTCCTGAGACTTTGTTTTTCCAATCAGAGCACACGGACTCACTTGGAGAAATTTACAGCTATTAGCATAGGTGAAGAGGAATAGACTGAAGAGTGAAAAACAAACAAAAACAAAGCAAAAAAAAAACACTTTAAATTGAAGAGGATTAAACATTAATGTTGACATTTAACATACATTTAACTGTGCTACTCAATAAAATAACATAGTTTAAATGTAAATATTTAAATCATAAAAAGAGTATATAGTATGTATTTTACCATGAGAAAAAGATTATGTCCTATAGGTGTACCTTTATTCACTAATATTTGAGGGAATACTTTGCCAAAGTGCAAATACTTCCATTAAATATAACTCAAAATAATATTCATCTTAACAGTTAAAAAATGCAATTTTCTTCCTTTTTCTGGCACAACATTAAAAGATCAAATCCTAAATAAAAGCTCTATAAAAAAAACTGATGCCTACATAATTTAGAGGACAAAAGCATGAATTACTTTTATTAAAAAACAAACAAACATACTCCTAAGGAAAAATGAAAGTATTCAACTCTCCAGACTTTATAATCCTATTTAAAATCTAGTATGCTCAGGGGCACCTGGGTGGCTCAGTCATTAAGCGTCTGCCTTCGGCTCAGGTCATGATCTCAGGGTCCTGGGATTAAGCCCGGCGTTGGGCTCCCTGCTCGGCGGGAAGCCTGCTTCTCCCTCTCCCACTCCCCTTGCTTGTGTTCCCTCTCTTGTTGTTTCTCTCTCTGTCAAATAAATAAATAAAATCTTTAAAAAAAAAAAGAACACAAACCTTATTTAAAAAAATAAAAAATAAAATCTAGTAGGCTCAGATTGAAGGACAAAAAATGTTTATAAAATAAGTGTAAGATATTTCACAGTACGTGGATATAAGGAAAAGGATGTCTACTAATACATTTAAAGTATTTCTAGAATTAATGTTGACATCAAGAAAGCAATCAGGCAACAGATACTTATGGACAGTCTAATTTTCTAGATACCTGTGATTCACTTCTATAAGCACTAAAGCTGGAGGAAGAAAAGAATATTTTTTAAAGTTATCTTTCTAAAATGTATTATACATTCCCTTGTGGCTTTAACAGAGGGAATTAAACACTTGTTGAAATTGATTTGCATATGTTGAACTGTGACATGTTTGAAATATGAACATTTTCCCCCTGAATTCAGTAAAGAGAATATTAGACTTTTATATGTGTCTTTGGCAGCAGTTTTCAACCCTGGATGTGCAACGAGAACTACCTGAGGAACATTTTAAAATAAAGAGCCCTATTTATATCCAGTACCACCAACACTACCTATCACCCTTGATTCTGATTCTGTGGTCTGCAGTCTCATGCCTTAGCAGATAAAAGCCAGACCTGAGAAAGCATAAAATAAAGTCCATTTAAAAATGGAAGGAAGGAAGGAAAGAAGGAAGGAAACCAGAGTTATAGGGAATGGATTCTCAAAACCTTGATATTAATGAATACCTTTACAGATGATAAAAAAGTATTTTGCAATAAGATTTGTCTCAATCTCTACTTTGAATTTTCCATTTATTTCTTATTCAGTAATAATTTACAATTATTTTTTCATTCTTCATAGTCTAATCTCCCTACCAATTTATTATTCTCAATCATTTTGTAAACTTAATCTCACTTCAGTCACTGAAGGTATCCACGCTGGCTCAAAATTTATTCATTTGTGGTCCTGAGTATGTCTATGAATGTCTTCACATCATCTACTTTTTTTAAGTTTTCTACTGTAGCTGGGAATGCCTTCAGAAAAGGGTATGGTGAACCTATTCAAGTTTCTGGTCTTACCCTATAGCTGTTACCTATTATTTAAAATACTTTACAATTTCTCTACCAAGTATCACACAAATCATTTTTGCAAAACAATATTTATAATTGCTATTTTAAATGTCATTACTGAAATTGGATGATTTTCTTTCCAACACTATGTTCTTAGGAGTTCCATTTATAATTTTTATTTAAAAGTTGTAGCAGATATTGACTCTTTAGTCAGTCAAACCACTTTCTGACATTCTTTCCTGTAACACGAGAATGTAAAGCTTAAAATCACGTTTTTCATACTTCCTTGCAGCTAGGTTTCTGCACCTAGAAGATGTCCCTACATAAGCTCTGGGAGAAAGAAACTAGTGCATGAGGTAAATCATATGGAGATCAATCTTTTTTGCCTAAGAACACTGAATGATGCTTAAACTAATAAAATGCCATTATTTCCATAGGCATGGGTAGTGGAAAACTCAAAGATAATTGACATGCCACAATTAATTAGCTCACACATTCATTATTTCCATTTGTACCTCCCTATACATAATTATGTATATGCTCAGAAGTAGCTTGTTGATGAGACACAATCACAAAAAAAATTGTTTGGCATGGAGAAAGTTCTTTTCTCCCTGCATTTGGTTTCAAATTTGACATTTTAAAGTTTAAATTTTATATGCAGAGTTGATATGATTCTCACATGAAAAGAAACAGATGTTGGCAATATATAAGAATCCTTAGGGGGCAGAGAAAGGATTGAGAGGTAGGGATAATCTGTACCTAAATTGGGATTTGAAGCAGTACTCTTATCATGGAAAATAAGAGGAAGATGCACTGACCTAAGATAGGACATGACTTTAAAAGAACACATCAAATTTGGAATATGATATAGAGCAGTTTGAGAAAAGAAATAGAATAAGTGGGCTCATATGATGGAAAGTTGGAAGTAGATCTTAGAAATTGGAGTCCTAAAGAATTGGAGGAGATGGCCCAAACTTCAAGATTAGATGGGCAAAACCAGAGAACTCCTAAGATTGTCAAAAAAGTGTCAACACTAAGACAAACCCGGTCCTAAGATTAAAGCTGCCTGGGCCCCTCCGGCCAACCGAGTAGTCTTTTAAGTTTTAGCAAGCACCCTCAGCGGTGTGATTGATTAACTAAAACTTTTGTATATCTATAGATCGTGCATTCCTTCCTACAAAGAACAGAGCACTTCCACACGGCAACAGGCCTCTGGTACCATCCTGCGCACCATGGAACCAGATCCTCTCGCACGACCTCCGAGCACCACAACAATATCTGTAGCTGGCACCATTGAGGTTGCGTGTAATCAAGAATTGTCAGACCACTGTACTCCCTTAACTGCCCTAAGTCCCTTTAAATATCTCTGGACCAAGCAGAAACCACAAAGTTGGCTTTTGGACAGGAGTCCGCCTTCTCCTCAGGTGGCTGGCCTCCTGAATAAAGCTCTTATTCCTTTCCAATCAAAATTCGTCTCTTGAATATTGGCCTTTGGGTTTTGGTAACAAGATGACCAAAAAGCTTTGAAAAGAAAAAGAAAACACCTACAGGATTAATTTCTTCAGATATTAAAATTTACTTCTGATATAACTATTAATTTAAAAATGAGTCCATGTCTCAGGAGCAAATGGAAAGTTGAGAAACAACTGTTTATGACACAGTTTACAGTTGTTGCTCAAAGAAAAAACCATGTTTATGGGATAGCTTACAATTGCTTCAATCACCAACTAAATATTTATTAAAAGAACCCACAGTAAAATTACCTATTTGCCAGAAATAATGTTTTAAGATTTACAGGTGAGTGAGCTGTTACTTTTATTTGTGACTTATAGATTCATTTGGGGAAAATATTCACATGAACAAAGATTTGCAAAAATCACCCAGTGTAATTACCAGGATAAGATATTATGTATTATTATTTCATTATAACTATTATCACAAACCTCTCAACATGACTGTTTGTAAATATGACTTCTTAAGTCAATGACTAGAAGTAATTGGCCATCATAAACTAACAATATTTAGCATAATGATGGAGTAAATCCAGTTTAATTAAAATATGCAAATGTCAATGACATTGTTATTTACAAAGATAACAAACAAAAGGCATTACCTGTATATTCTTTGACTTACACAACTTAATTAAATTCTAATGTGTATATGAAATAAGACCTATTCTGACAGTTTTATTCAGTGGCAGTTCACAACCATGTTTCATAAGTTATATATATATACATACATATTCACACATATTATTGCATGAGATCCATAGGTTGAAGTAATGTTTTCAACCTCTTAGAAATGCTGATTCAATAATTAAGTTCTGAAAGTAATTTATGAAAATTAAAAATGAAAACTACCACATTGATATTAGACATGCGACTTTTTAAACTAAAAGAAACTACTTTGACTCTTGCAAACATTTTCTTTTTATATTTCATGTAAGCAGTCTTCTTGTGATATGGTAATGGTTAACTGAAAATCTCTAAATCTGAATCCCTTTATATTCCATATGCAAGGTACAAAGGAGCACAAAACAAAATCTAAGACCATATCCAGCAAGACACTCAGTGCTGGTGAACAATTTACAGGTGAAGTCAAGGCACTTGCTAGGCTGCTGATGCCGGCAGCCAGGAGGGCAGAAAAAGAAAATATTCTTTTAAACAACGGTGGTGAAGGTCAAGTCCTGATTTTAATACCTCATGAAAGCACAAAATTATTATTATAAAATTAGGTTAGCTATTATAACAAAGAGATTCGTGTGACATACATTAAGTATATTAATAAGCTTTTATTTCTTTTTATAATAGTTTGTTAGGCCAAGGTAGAATGCTATTGGTTTCTAGCTTGTAGGCATCACTTCATTAATATGAGTATTAAGTTGATTCAAGTCAGTAAAATACTAATGTACCTTTTGAGATTTGCATGATATATTGAATGGTGGGGGGGTAGTTGGCGGATAAGAGAAGGAAACTGGAAACCAGTAAGTATAGAATAATCACATTTTTATGATAATAAAAAGCATATATACACACACACACACACACAGAAGCAGAGTGACAAGAAGAAAGTTTATAAATGCTTAGAAACAGATCAGGAAGAAGACCCACAGAAACTCAAAACAGTGGATGGTAGGAGGGGGGACTGTTAGTTATGAGAAGAGCTACTTTGTTGTTTTATTTCGTTATTTCTTAATTGTTTTAAATTCTGTTTTTTTAACAGAAATTATAAATCATGTTTAATAATTTTGCTTTGACAAAAAAGTAAAATTGACTCTCTGGAAGTAAAAATGAAAGCATTTCAAATATGAAAATAAAGTTTCCTGGGTTCAAACACATCAAATGGCCTGTAGCTCTCAAGCCTAAACAAATAAATACGTGCGTATGTGCAAACTAAAGTTTAACTTTTTTATTAATGCTATAAAATTCAAAAGGAAAACTATTCCAAAGAAAAATATTATTTTTACAACTGTTTGCTCAGAAAGTTTTATAAACTGAAAATCTATAAAGAATAGTTTAATTGCAATCAAATGCCATGCCTTGACTTTCCAAAAGAGGGAGATATAACTCCACTGCCACAAATGTTATCAATTTGATACATAAAGGATATATTCAAACACACACCTTATTGAGTTCCCTAAATAAAATAATTTTAAGAAAAAACTTTAAATTATGTGTTTATTTTAGCATTATGATTTTAATTGCCTAAAGAGCACAGTGAAATCTATGAAAAATATCATGATCCTCAATAATAAAATGGAAACTGCTCCAACTTTTTTGAAACTCTCAATTGTAGAATAAAAATATGACAGAAATCTTGCATTGTTTATAATTTGAAAAAACACAGATTCAGAGACCCCAGATGTCATGGTTACTAAAAATTATGGGTTCTTACTATTATTTGAAAATAAGATTTAGTATTGTTTAGAAGAACTAGAGAGAGAATGCTGTTTCCTGCAGTGATTATTAAAAACATGAATATCAAATGCTGTACCTGGGGGCTTCCTATTGAAAACAATGTTCACAGAATTTACTTTATAAATGAAATCAAATCTTTAAAAATGTACTGCATCTTTTGAAAAACAAAAATAATATAACCTAGTTTCTAAATTATGAAAAATAATATCAATCAATGAATTAAAAAGCTCAAAGTAAAAGAAATATTTGAGTTATAACCAAGAAGACACACTAATGATGAAAGAAGGGATATTAGTATCAAAACCCAGATATTAATTCAACTTGATAACAGCAATGGTATCATTCTCTGGAAAACTATATTCTAAAAGGAACGTGAAATTGTTCCCGGTTAAATACATATACATATACATTTAAATATGAAATGCAAGTAAGCAAAAACAGTTGAAAACAGGGCACCTATTTATTCAGAATGCTATTTACCATATTTATTTATTTTACCCACTTTCTATGTAATTACAGTTAAAAATGGATGGTTTGTTTCTCTTAATCAGCATGTGGCCAAATCACTAAGTTTCCACACATTTAAAATAAGGTTTGAGCTAGTTGATTACTATAGTGCTCCCCCACTTCAACATATCAGTCAGTATATTGCAGAGGAGAGACGAGAAGATTAACATTTCAGTTTATTGTTTCAGCCACTTATGACACCAGACAAGAAACTTAATCTAGCTAACATCCACTTTCTTCAGCTAAAACTGGGAATAATTATAGTATCTATACCTCATAGGACTGTTAAATAAGGGTTGTAAACCAAAACAAGCTATTAAACAAATAAAATGTTTAAAATAGTACCTATAACATACTGAATACTCAAAATAATACTTTTTTAAATTCCAACTAAAATGCTCTAACAATTTAAACTCATAAAAGAAGAATAGTATCTGTGGAAGACCATTCACAGTCAGGAAACATACTGCAAATAAAAACAACTGTACTGATAATATTTCCTTATTTAAACCTTAAGCAACTGCAGATGATTTATTCTGAGATGAGGATGAGCTGGTATTTTGTAGGCTCAGATCTTACTAACGTGAAGAGATGCATGAATCTTGGGCAAGTTATAACTTCCTTGAAATTCAATTTTCTTAACTACATCAACAATATTTGATGAAGATGATCTCAAAGGTTCCTTCTTGTTTGCAAACTCTAGGACTGCTCATTACAAAGAAAATATTGTGTGTATGTGTACAAACTGATTTACATATGTGCAGATAAATAGATATATATAGAAAGAACAAGATAAGAAGATAATAAAAACAGCATATGTAAGTTCTGAGGTTATGTGGAATAGATGCTTAATCACGTGTTATTTCATTAAGGAAGAGACTTCTAAGCCATTTTGAAGGAAGAAATGGATCTGTAAAGGCAAAAACACAGAAAATGGGCCATTCTAGGAAGTGAATAAAATAAAATATATATTTAGAGTTGGAAACAAATTCAGTGAAATAACAAAACCTGATTCTAGAAGATTATACAAACCTTCAAGTAAGAAACTGGCAAGAAGAATACAAGAAAGTTTGAAACAACAGCAATTAATTCGTTAATGAAGAAAATGGAAATGCCATCCTGAGGAGTTTAAGTTTAGGATTGAGTTAACAGCTAAAAAAGTACCAACTCCTTAAGCCACCAACAGTACAATAAGATAATAATGACAGATCATTAGATCATTTTTACCCTTTAAAGGTATCTTCACAAAGTCATTAGGTGGGACATGTAAAATATAAATATATCGAGCAAATAAACTGAGGAACCAAGATATAAAATCAAATAGCTAATTACTAATGGTTAAATAATAACCCAAAGTGCCTGACCCCTGGCCCAATGTTATTTCTACAAGGGCGGTAGTTTTAAACTTGCCATCCACCAAAATCATCAGGAGCTGTTTAAAAATACACAACCCTCTTCCTCTGTGATGGTGATAAAAAAAGCTATCTTTGAAAACTACTATCTGCTCTGGTGAGAAGGGGAAGCCACTAGAGTAATTCAGACATCAGGCAATAAAGGTCCAAGCTACAAGTGAAGAGAACAATATTTGAGAAATCCTACAGAGGTAAAAATCAGCTAAATTTCTTGACTGATGGAATGTGATGGTAATAGAAGACAAGAGATAAAAGAACTATATATTTACAGTTCTGGGTGGCTAAGAGGATGGCAGACCCTTTGAGAATGATATGGCAGTTGAAAGGTTATGCTGCTTTACAACTGAAAAAAATTAGTTTTTTTCCTTATATTTAATGTCAACTGTATACTTGAATCTCATCAGATTTATCTTGAGTTTTGATTCATACATGTAACTGAAACATATGTATTTTTGCAATACTATCAGAGATTTTTTTGTTAATATTAAGCAACTTTAAAAACTGTATGTGGTATATGAGTGTTTATGCATGAATATACTTTACGTGTAGGTTTACCTTTTCTCATCCCCCACCTCACCTCAGAAGAACGCCAGCACTGTTAAAACCCAGAGCTAAAAAGTTAAACTATATTAATTTCATTATTTGCTTTTCTAGAAAAAAAGTGTTATTTCTAGCTAATTAGGTCGACAAAACAGAACTGTATAATAAGTCTAAATTATAAAAATCCTGGGGCACCTGGGTGGCTCAGTCGGTTAAGCGTCTGCCTTCGGCTCAGGTCATGGTCCCAGGGTCCTGGGATCGAGCCCCGCATCGGGCTCCCTGCTCGGCGGGAAGCCTGCTTCTCCCTCTCCCGCTCCCCCTGCTTGTGTTCCCTCTCTCGCTGTCTCTCTCTCTGTCAAATAAATAAATAAAATCTTTAAATTATAAAAATCCTTATTTTCAAGTACTTGTTACTTTCAAAGTTTAGTCTAATTTAAGTTAGTATTCTTCAAGTAAGTCTAGTAGAAGCCCTCTCCTCATAAACAAGTAAGGATCATTTATGAACAATATAAAGCACTTAGTTTAAGTAAAGCAAATATTTGCTTGATAGTATACAATTACATGTGTGAACTACTCTTCAATAAAGTTGAATTACATTAAAGCTAAGGATCCTTTCGCAGAGGCATCTTTCTTTTAGAATACATTCCCATTACCCATTAGCCTGAGAAATTTGTTATATTTATGTATTACTTACAAATTATGATAAATTAAGACAAATTTTATGGTTTTTTAGGCAAATTTCACCATAGTATGTTTAGACAATTGTATAAAACACAAAATAACTGCATGTTAAGTCAATATATAGTTGATAACCTTCAGGAGTTATAAGCAGAAACAGCCACATTTGTTCTTGTGACTTGTTAGAGGTCACTGAAAAGACTATGGGAATTGTCTTCACCAAAATATGAAAGGATCTCTTGGTGATTGGATGGACAAAAACGTGTGTGCAATATGAGAACAGTATCCAAATTCATTCCAGTGCTCACAGTTTAATACATTTCCTATGATATGCTTTTTCACATTGATTAGCTCTTATTGATCATTCACATCCAGTCCTTGTATTTGATTAGTTTCAAAACAACTAACTTTTCTCATTTCCAATAGTTCCTTTCTTCATTAAGGATTCTCTACCCATCTTCACTGTGGTAGCTTCATTTTGCTCTGTCTCCTTGATCTCTTCCATAACATTTCATTAAGATTTCTTTTTAAGTTGTACAGAGATTTTATGCATAGTTCCAAGATTCTTAAAATGTAAACTTTGAATTAAGAAAATGAATGCTCAAAAGCACATAAAATTCTTTACATGAGTAAGCACTGGGCAAAGCACACAGTTTTTTAAACACTCTTGTGAATTTTCAGACATTGGTGGAGTGATCCCATGAACACACCAGCTGAGCCTCAGGAAACATTTTGTAAGGAGGAAGACAATGCTGATTTACAGACTCCTCAGATACTGCCTTATTTTATAATTTATAAACTATTTGGCCTGTACTCACAAAATCTGCAAAGATGTGATTACTGAAAGCAAAATAAGCATGGCTCTGAGCACTTGTGTGCAGAAAATATAGTTGAGATTACAGAGAATTAACTCAGTACCAAACATTGTTGCAAATACTTTTACCCTCTCATCAATTCCATGGGGTACTATTATGAATCCCAGTCTAGGAGACAGAACTGAGATACGAGAATGATTAGCCAAAGGTCACACCAATAGCAGGTGCTGGAAACAGCAAGTGAACACAGTCTGGCTGGAATCCGTATTTATATACATTATGCTTTTACCACTACTCAAGAGAACGTGGAGAAACTTATCCTCTGAAATATAGGTCGTACTGGCATGGACATAAAGTCAAAGCCATCTAATGGGCAGAGTGCCCAAGAGTAATGTCACATGGTATCGGCATTCAGATGTATTTAGATATTCAGGTGAGACATGGTACACTGTTTTGAAGAACGTCATTGGGCAGAATACTCAAAGAGACGATTTGTTCTGTGGGTATATTATGAGAGGACAAAAATTTAAATAACGAAATATGTATCTTGAGAGAATAAAAACAATCACCATAGTTCTTATTTATTATGAATATAAAAAAATGGAAAATTGAAATCTACTTGAGTACTATTTATTTGAAAAGTTTTTGAAATACTAGTTACTTTTTTTTAAATGCAAACTGGGGAATACCCAAGAGGCTCAGATATGTATCTTTTTTTTTTTTTTTTTAAAGATTTTATTTATTTATTTGAGAGAGAGAGAATGAGAGACAGAGAGCATGAGAGGGAGGAGGGTCAGAGGGAGAAGCAGACTCCCTGCCGAGCAGGGAGCCTGATGGGGGACTCGATCCCGGGACTCCAGGATCATGACCTGAGCCGAAGGCAGTCGCTTAACCAACTGAGCCACCCAGGCGTCCCTCAGATATGTATCTTGCTTAAAGCCATAAACAGGGGCGCCTGGGTGGCTCAGTCGTTAAGCGTCTGCCTTCGGCTCAGGTCATGGTCCCAGGGTCCTGGGATCGAGCCCCACATCAGGCTCCCTGCTCAGAGGGAAGCCTGCTTCTCTCTCTCCCACTCCCCCTGCTTGTGTTCCCTCTCTCGCTGTGTCTCTGTCAAATAAATAAATAAAATCTTTAAAAAAAAAAAGCCATAAACAGCATATAAAAAACTTACATACTCCAAAGTCTTTATTCAATTCTCTATATAAAATAACTTGTCATGACACCTAGTTAACAAGAGTGAATGGACTCTTCATAAACACTGAGTTATTCCAACTTCTTTCCTGATGCTTTGCCTTTAAGAAAAGTGCTATAGCAGGACTCCTGGGCTGTCTTAACATAAGGTAACTATATGAGTTCATGTATCCTAATCTTGTATAAGGGGAGAAGGGCGAAGAAGGTCTCCATGACTTTAAGGAATTCTGCAACTGTGATCGTGTAAGTTTCACCGATTAGGGTGATATGATGTGGGGCAGTAAAAGAGGACACTTTGGGCATAAGGAAACAAAAAAGGCATTTAACAGAGTTTCCCTTGAGTTTCTCTGCTCAACAAAATAAAATATAAAATTTTGTTCAAGCACCCCTTTACTGCACCTTGCCCATATTCTTTAAAATTAGAATGAAAACAGTGGTATACAACTAATCCAAAAAAAAAAAACAAAACCCATCATATTTTTTCAAGGGGCCTTGAGACCTACAAACAAACACAAAACCCAAAGAAAGAAAAGAAAAAGAAAGAAGATCTGAGGACACAATTCTGTTTTTTAAAGCCTCATGAACTAGAGGCATAGGTTCTGCAGTAACAGAGTCCTTTGAGCTGTCATCAGTGTGGTCCCCACACCAGCAGCCTTGGCATCATCTAGGAACTTGTAAATGCAAATTCTCAAGTTCATCCCAGACCTACTGAATCAGACACCCTGGGCAGTGTCTTTCATGAAGCCTACCAGGCGCTTCTGATCCACGCTGAAGTCTGAGGACCAGTGCTTTCGGGTACTGTTACACAGGCTGCTGTGAACCTGCAGGTGGATGATGTGCATGTGGGGAGTGAGGAGTTTATGAGCAGGGACAGTATTTGCAGTATGATCACCACAGTGGGTGGCTGAAGCCATAGGACTTCGAGGAGTGAGCAGAGGGGGGGCAAGACCACTGGAGCAGAGGAGGATGAAGGAATTGAGAGGCCAGCTTGCTGGCAGGTCTCCTATGAGGATACTGAAATCAACAAAATTATTTTTCTTTAAAACAGCCTCTTAAGGGTACAACTGAAACTTTTGAGGTGCTTCTGTCCTCCCCATAATTTAAGATTTTTCTCTAAAATATTTTATTTTAGTAAAGATAAATTTGAGAATATAATTCTTATTTTAGTAAGATTCCGTTTATCAATTTACCGGCTTTAAAAAGCAGTCTTCTCTTTGAGTATTATGTTAAATACTTTTAAAAAGTCCTTTCATTAATTATTATAAAATTACAGATAAATGCTGGCTCTTACCTTTTCCTTCTTGTCTGATGCTCCTACAGATTTATTTTATTTTATTTTATTTTATTTTATTTATTTATTTATTTTTTTAAAATAGGGTTTTGCCTTTTTTTTTTTTTAAAGATTTTATTTATTTATTTGAGAGAGAGAATGAGATAGAGAGAGCATGAGAGGGGGGAGGGTCAGAGGGAGAAGCAGACTCCCTGCTGAGCAGGGAGCCCGATGTGGGACTCGATCCCAGGACTCCAGGATCATGACCTGAGCCGAAGGCAGTCACTTAACCAACTGAGCCACCCAGGCGCCCTACAGATTTATTTTAAAAAGTGAAGAATTAAATGTGTATTTAAAAATGCTCAGGGTATGTGCTATGGTGAGCGCTGTGAATTGTGTAAGACTGTTGAATCACAGACCTGTACCTCTGAAACAAATAATACATTTTATGTTAAAAAAAAAAAAAGAAGATAGTAGGAAGGGAAAAATGAAGGGGGGGAAATGGGAGGGGGAGATGAACCATGAGAGACTATGGACTCTGAGAAACAAACTGAGGGTTCTAGAGGGTAGAGGGGTGTGGGGATGGGTTAGCCTGGTGATGGGTATTAAAGAGGGCACGTACTGAATGGAGCACTGGGTGTTATACGCAAACAATGAATCATGGAACACTACATCAAAAACTAATGATATAATGTATGGTGACTAACATAACATAATAAAATAAAATTTAAAAAAAAGAAATTATGTCAAAGTATAGTTGTTAGGTGATTAACAAGATTTATTCAGCAGCTAAAAAAAAAAAAATGCTCACCAACAATACAAAAAATAAATGATTAGAGCCAATACCTATTTAGCTTTGTTAAGAAGGGAAGCAAACTCATTCTTCTTAAACCTTAATTTAAATCTTAGGTATCTTAAATGTACCCATCCAGCTGTCCTAAGAATTCTCTGTTATATAGGTGATCAGTTTACATGCTCAATTTTGCTATTCAGGAAAACCAGTTAGAGCCTGGTTGCTGTCCAGGTGCAAATTCTGCTCAGTATGCTTTTACATCCCACACTGCTATATTTACATGCAGTATTTTCATTAAAATCCTACTCTTACTTTATGCAGAAGTTGTTGTCAAATTAAAAATAGCATTAAAAGTAAGACTATAGCATTTCCTGATAATTTGGACATGCTTCAAAAAGTGGCAAAATTTTAAGCCTCATGTAATATTATCTAACAAATTCCAGATTGCTTTAGGATTTTACTTTCACTTTATTTGTGTAATGTTGGCGTTCACAATTTGATCTAAAAGATATCATTATAATTGTACATTAATAATACTAGTTATATCTTTGAGTGTATATTGTCAGTTGTCTCCTCTAAACTTTTTATTATGAACACCACTCTTTTTCTAAGTTATAATGACTGAACTCATAAAAGTTTTAAAGCTGTTTAAGTTTTAAAGGATATATTATTTACAGTTGATCGCAGAAGTATATAAAAAGAAAAGTTTCTAGCTCAAGATTAATTCTTCCATTTCCTTAAATAAGTTCCTTTTAAATGGCTATGACAGTAAATGCTAATTGCATTTCAAAAGCAATCGTCCATTTTTTCTTGAAGACAGAACTTGCTGAATTTTAGCTGGACAAATGGCCCCCAAGCTAAAACCACATTTCCCAACGTTCCTTGCAGCGAGGATGGTCAATGAAACTAAGATCTGGTCAAAAGGATGTGTACAGAAATGATGTGTTCACATCCTTAAAAGGGAATGCCTTTGTTTTCCATTTTCTGTAGGAAACAGAGATGGTAGATATTGTTTATCATGTGGGTAACATACTTGGTGACAGAAGGCCAAGAGGAGGTAACAAGGAAACTGGTCTGAACATACACATGGAACAGACACAGACTATCCATAGAACATCTACTGACCTGAACTTTTACTTCAGAGAGAAATGAACCATCTATCTTGATCAAGACACTGTTATTTTGGTGCTTGACAAAGCAAAATAACCAATATCTTACTTAATATGGTGACTGAGAAAGATGCCTATGTCCCACTAAAACAACCTTAATAAAGTCAACCAAGTGTAGTCCTAGGCCAGCAAAACACATTACAAAAAAAAAAAAAAAAAAAGAAAAAGAAAAAGAAAAAGAAAAAAAAAAAAAGGAACAGCATGGTGGAGCCCCACTCACCACACTCACCATACCTGGCTCACCTCACACCTTATTTGCTTTCTTGAACCACATTCATTATGGACTTCTCCAACCATCCTCTGTCTAGCCAGCCACACAAGCTTTTTAAACAACTGGGTTTCTTTCATCCTCTATCCTTAGCTTTTCATCCTCTATCCTGTGGATACTTTAGTCTCTTTCTTTTTTGACTCTATAATGACACCGAAGTCCTTCCAAGGTACTGTGTATGGTCTCAACCAACTACTAGGTCCTTGCTTTCTGAGCCTTGCCCCTTCATCAGTGCCCAAGCTGACACATCTAGCCAGAAAGGTAGGACATGGATACATGATATGGTCATGCTAGGCATAGGGACTAGTCTAGATTTAAAAAGTACAAAGTAAAGTCCACCTTACTTTAGAAATTTCTGGCTTACAGAGCTATAAAACTAACTACACACATATCTACCAACACACACACACAAACACATATACAAGTATGCGTGCATATTACATAGTGACTAGCAATATCATAAGATCAAACTGTTTCAATCTGTGTGCATAGCTTCCTTCAAGGATCTTCATTGTAAGCTGCCCTCACAGAGTAGTTATGATTCCATCAACTACCTAACTCGAAATATATATATTTAGATATATATAAATATATGTATATTACTTATACCATATGTTCTATTGAATGTTCCTAACAACTAAAAATATATCAGATTGTTTTTTTGTGTGTCTTCTCCCAAATTTATTACTGTCATTGCATTGCCACTTGCTCCTAGGAAAACATGTATTCTAAAAACATATCAGAATTTGCAAAGGTTTATCATTTAAGCCAAGGGCTATGCTTGGTAGTGTTTTAAGCAGAGTTATCAAGAAGTCACAGGAATTGTAATTAAACTAATAAATTATAGAAACATAGCATAATGGTTAAGAACACAATCTCTAGAGCCAGACTTACTGGGTTTCAATCCCAGCTCTACCAACTATCAGCTATCAGCTAGCTAGGTGACTTTGAGAAAGTTATATAATCTCTTTGTGCCTCACTCTTCTCTTCTGAAAAATGGGGATAATGATAATAGGACATTCCTGATAGGGCTGCATTGAGAACTAAATGAATTAATATTTTAATGTGTTTAAATTGTACCTGGCACATGGTTAAGTTCTATAAAATAAACAAAGGACTCTTTTTACAAAGAAACAAGCTGATTATATTTATAGCCTAGCTTAGGCTATAAATTCTGTATACTTAATCATTGCATATATTAAATTATGAAATAATTATTTTATATACTGAATTTTTAAAAGAAGGAAGAGTAAAAACAGGAGAAATGAAAAAAAATCAACAAGTTTATGAGATTTTTTTTTTTTTCTTGTGCTTGTCTCTGAAGGTGACCTTTTGGGGAAAACGTATGTTATTTGTTCTCTGAGCTGTGTATGATTAGTTTCTTCATCATACACAGACAAATTAGAAAGGCTGCTGTGGTGCCCAGAAATCATCCGTTAAACAAAGTCAAAATTAATGATAAAATTGAGTTCTCTTTGTGTTTGATTTTCATTTATCTGCACTCAATTATAAACGAGCTACCAAAGAACGCTACCCATTAGCTGTTAATTCATAATGACTTCAGAAAGCAATCCCTATACTGCCAGTGATATCTCACTAACAACCTCCTACTCTGCAGGGCTTTAGCGTGAAGACGAAAAGAGAAAACAAAACTACATACTCCAAGCCGCTCCTCATCCCATCATGGAAAACTCCAATGCTTAATATAAACAAGCTGTAATAAGACTGCATCTATATATCTAAAAAGGACTTGAGCCATTTTTTTCTTTCATCATAATTTATTATAGCTTAAGCAAAAAAGACCTAGATGTAGTAACGGTGCATCCCAAATTTCGATTTCACTGTGTCAAAAGTAAATATTCCCCAAGGTTAGAGAAAGTTTTCAATGAGGAAAATGTCTAAAACAGATGATATCTGGAACACTATATCTAAAACTAATGATGTAATGTATGGGGATTAACATAACAATAAAAAAATTTAAATAAAAAAAAAATAAAACAGATGATATCTGTCTCACCCGTAGAGAAATAACATAGGATTATTAATTTGGGATAGGATAAGAGTGACATCATCCCATAATTGGACTTGTCTTTCTTCGTAGTACTCATCTAAATATTTGACCTCTGGCACATCCCATAGTAAATCCATTTTGTAGCCTCCTAACTAACTGGTTCTGAACTATAAGGAAAAAGATTTAAGCCCCGTTTATTTACTCATAGGTGATCTAAAGAAATATTAAAACAAATTTGGGTCTTTTTGGAAGTAATTTCAAGCCCTTATTCACAGATTTGCATATATTTAATTTATATTCTTAACTTTCAAAAAACTTACAATTTAAAAAATATGAAATGTCGTATTTAAAAATAAAATGAGAAAGAAAAATCAACAGTTACAATGAAAATAGTCAGAAGGCAAGAAGGGCTGGAGGGCAAGGAAGCGAGATAATGGTATAGGGCTCTGGAGTTGGATGGTTATTGCAATTGTACATTTCACTTAATTTTAAGTTTTCTGACAGACAAGAGAAAAGGGGGAATAATAGTGAGATAAAAATAAACATTTCGAATCTTCCGGAGAAAGGCAAACTTTTTTCTAGTATTGAGCTCTCTAAACAGTAACTCGCAATTATTAACACAGAAAATGCTAAAGACTCATTAAAACTAGCTGTGATTTCCAGATTCTAATATATGTTCATTTTTTTTAACCCTGATATCAATAGGATTTCTAAAAATAACAATTCTATAGGTCAAAGATGCCTAAATTCAAAGAATATAATTTAAAGTTACTGACATACAACTTTATAAATTTCTTTCACTTTCTGTATAATGTGCATATGCAAAAATATTTCCAACAGTGGCAAATGGGCTTACCTGATGGTCTCTATCCATTTCATCCATGACATCAATAACATTTATTGAGTAGCTTCTATTAGACATTTCTAGGTCCCAGGGACACAAGGATGACCAAGACATTGACCCTGTCCTCAAAAAGTTTACAGTCTAAAACTATATATCATCACAGTGAATGACGAGGGAACAGGCTCCAGAAAGGTTTGTGGCAGAAGGGGTAGTTGGTAAGTGGAAAGTAGAGTTTGGCATTATGGAAAACTTCACCAAAAATAAATAGCACCTAAACTCTACATCAAAGACTAGGAGTTTGTCAGACAGCAGCAGGGGAAGCCATTCCATGTAGAAGGGATGCTGCCTTTGCATTTGCTGAGACATGGTAAGAATGGCATTTGAGCAAACTGCAAGTACTTCAGTGTGGACTGTACCTCATTGTTACGGACTGAATGTTTGTTTGTTTGTTTGTTCGCCCCAAATTCATATGTTGAAATTCTACCTCCCCCCCAATGTGATGGTATTAGAAGGCAGAGAGTATAGGAGGTAATGAGGATTAGATGAGGTCAAGAGGGTAGAGCTCTCATGAATGGGATCAGTGTCCTTGTAAGAGTCTAAGAGCTTGCTTCCTCTCTCTGCTCTTCACCATATGAGAAGTTGCCAATGAGAAGTTGACAGTCTGTAACCCGAAAGAGAGCCCTCACCAGAATTCTACTATGCTGGCATCCTAGTCTCTGACTTCTAGCCTCTAGAACTTTAATAAATTTCTGTTCTCCGTAAGGCACCCCGTCTACAATACTTTGTTATAGCAGCTCAAATGGACTGAGGCAAGGATAAAGACAAAGTTGGAGAGGAATCCAGAGGCCAGGGCATGGAGGGCTTTGTATGTCAAACTAAGAGTACAGAATTTAAACTAGAGGCCAGTGTTGTTCAATTCTTTCAAAATAGAAAAATTATTTAAACATAATCATACATGGGAGCCCAGTATAAAACAGGGAAAGGATCTCCATATTTCAAGTGAGTGCTGGGGAATCTGAAAACTCACCAGGTCAGCTTCTTGATACACAGTGTGAAAACCCTAGCTATAACCAAATCAGGGGTTGGGAGAGTTCATCACAAAGGGTTTAAAGCAGAAGCATAACGTGAGCAGATTTTAAATCTTAGAATGATGACTGTGGGGCTATAATATGAAAATGGACTGGGGCATTTCCGGAGTAGAATTTAGTGATTGATCACTTATATATAACACTCAGTGCTCAACACAAGTGCCTTTCTTAATTCCCATCATCCATTTAGCCCATCCCACCGCCCACCTCCCCTCCAGAAACCCTCAGCTTGTTCTCTATAGTTATAAGAGTCTGTTATGGTTTGCTTCCCTCTCTTTTTTTCCTCCCCTTCCCCTATGTTCATCTAAACAACTTTGAATCTAGATATCCATAATACATAAACTTTAATCCTAGACAAAATGTAAAATACCTAAGATCTCAAGCCATTGCCGGAAGAATTTCTATAGTAATGTGCCTAGGAAAGGAAAGTGTTAACAAGTTACAAAAACAATGATTTATGACAAGTTTGAGTTGGCAGGTGGTACACAGCAAAAGGATATATTTTTTCCAATATCATAACTAGAAATGATCCCTCAGAAACTGCAGAAGATTGAGACCCTATCATAGGCCGCGACACAGTAAAACTCATTTATGAATTTATATGAAATACTGATATAAATATATAAATATATGGTTCAAATGATTTGTAAATGAGATTTACATTGCTTCATTCACAGGTCTTAAGTTTAAAAGTACCATCATCCAGTTATTTGTACTATTTTCTTTTATTTGATTAAGATATTAAGAGTAGGAGAGGATAAAAACCAACGAATGGGAAGTGAGAATATGGAAAGAGCACATGTACATGATAGTAGGTTCTTCTTTCCAGGACTCTCTACCATACAAGAGAAGAAGAACATTCAGGATCCATTAACAGTAGCTAACTTTTGTTAACTGAAAATGAGACTACTTTTATATGCTTTAGAAGAGAGAGTATGAATATTTGTGAAGAAAACAATGAGATCATTAAGGGTCAAAGTCCTGGGGAAAAAAAAGAAGAAAACACAGGTTAAAGAATAAGTTGGTCATTATAAAAATTATAGATGTTTTAAGAAATGAAGGGTTTTTTAAAAAGCAGAATTAAAGAAAAAAAGCAAAAAAAAGTTTAGCAATTATGTTGTTCTGCACATTTTCAGAGTAAAATTTCCTCAAAGAGATTCACTATTTTTTTTTAGTCTTCCTATACATGATAGCCTCGTAAGTCAAATTGGCCACTGTCTCCTACATAGAATTGTTAATTCCTGTTCAATCTTGTTTGACTTTATATTCTTTCATTCCCTAATTGACCCCGACAACCTATTCATTAATCTACATCTATTAACTCCCACAAGGCCAAGCTTAAAATGCATCTCTTCCCATAATCATTCCCTGACTATTAAACCTGTGATGTTTATTCTTCTCCATCTGTCCACTTCCCCAAGAATCTGTCTCTAATCCCTTGTTCTTTCTCCTCATTATCTTCTCTCTTGGGTTCCTTCTTGGCCCCATCAATATGTAGCCAAAAGTAAAGAGAACTAAATCACTAACAAATAAAAAAAAGGGAAACAACCACATATTCCATTTACTTATTCCTCTTTTTCCTGGCACAACCTTCTCAAAAATATAAGCTTCTTCCTCTACTTCCTTCTCAGCCAGAGAATGCTCAAGCAACTCATTTGTTTATGGGGAGTTTTCTCCAAATGGACAATAAATTCAAAGCGCAGGCATTTTACCATTTATTTCTTCACCTACATCTGGGAAGACAGTATAATACGTCAAGTGCAGAAAATATAAAATTAAATATATGTTAACTCAGCTATTAAGAGAGAAAAAGAGCAAAATTTGATAAAGAAATTAATGTGGAGCAAACTCAAAGTAGAAAAAACCATTCCCACTTTCTACCTCACCCACCCTCTCTAGGCAGACAGAGTTACTCTTTAGACTGGCAAATAGACTCCTTTGGAAATGTACATATTTATTTTGTGTTTTCTATCAACATTTTAGAGAACTTCAGAAAAAAAAAAAAAGAAAAGAAAAATGAATCAATTAGCAAGCCTTTATTCTCATCTACAGAGGAAGACCATTTCCTGGTATGCTATTTAGGTTTATTAACATTCATATTGTATTTTGCAAACACAAAGAATTACAATCTCTGTGGTAAGGGAAGGAGCATCTAATTCTAACTACGTATTCTCTCACAAATTAGATGTTTCAGGGTCTTAAAGGTTGATTAAGTTGAACCAGGTAACAAATGAAGTGAGTAGAGGATTTTCTGTGGGTCATAAAGAAGAAAATCTTTATCACATATAATAATATATAAAAACATCACAAACAAGAAATAATCAGTTTGGCCAAAATCTTATAATCATGGCATACAATGAGAATATAATGACCTAACTAATGCCCCAGAAAATTTAAAATATTCTTCTATCCAGTAGATGTACTTTTTTCTTCTTCCATTTAAAGAAGGGTGTTTAGAAGTATGAATTAAAAATGACAAGCCTAACAAATGTCTGTTGAAATAACAGCAAAGCAATAAAAACAGTATTAACAGAAAAGGAGTCAGTAAGAGACCAGAAATTTCAACAAATGTTTGGAAGACAGAAAGTAGGTGAAGTGAGAAGGAACTAAGGCAAAAATTAAAACTGGATATTGCAGAGGAAGAACCTAAAGAGAGCTGGTCAATTTGCTTCACAGCACCGCGAGGAGACTAGGCATCTGCAGGCTCCTAACACTATGGAAGAAGGCAAGTTAAACAAGGGGACTGTGTTAAACAAGGGGTATTCAACAAGGGGACTGTGGGCTCTGGAGCACACCTTCTCCCTAGCCTATACAGATAAATGTATATCCCTCCAGAACACCACCTCTTACCCCTCAAACAGGAGATGAGAGGTTGATGCTTCAAAAGACAATGAACTAGGAAGGCTCCAGAGACAATGAGTACAGTAGATGACAGAGGTGACTCACATGATTGAAAGTAGGGGGATTAAGTGTCTTAGTGTCACCTTTCATGGTGGAACCATCCTCCACTTCCCTTGTCCTTATCCATGAATGCCAGTAGCCAGGTATAAAGTCCTCCGGTCCACACCCCTTCCACCCACCCCCTGTAGGGGACAGGAAGATTCATCTGGAAAGATCTCAAAGAAAAACCTTCACTTATTGCTACCAATTTAAAAGCTGGCTCACTTTCTGACTACCCAACAGTGAAGATCACCAGGAATAAGGCCCTGTGTATGTGCAGAGAATTTTCAAATGCTTTTTCCTACCTCATTCTAAAATATGACCATATAGCCATGGATCACAAGGTATTTGAAAAGAGCATGCAGAATGAAAGACAGAGACTAAAAGAAACACAAAATAAAATCTGAAAAAAAGAAAATGAGAGTAGGGGGTCAGGAGTAAGAAGCAAATTTGGGGAAAGAAAATAAAAGAAAACTTCTACAATAATTTTCAGAAAGATAAAAGTATCTTTGGCCATTTAACAATGACAGAACGTATGCAAAAGGAGAAAACAAAAGCATGTTATTAGAAATGTTAAAAAAAAAAAAGGGGGGGGGCTGCTGGGTGGCTCCGTGGTTAAGTGTCTGCCTTCGGCTCAGGTCATGATCCCAGGGTCCTTGGATCGAGCCCCACGTCAGGCTCTCTGCTCAGCAGGGAGCCTGCTTCTCCCTCTCCCTGCCGCCCCCCCACTGTGGTCTCTCTCTCTCTCTGTCAAATAAATAAATAAAATCTTAAATGTTAAAAAAATGTGATTATTAAAATGAAAGTAGTTGGAAAATAAAGTTATTTCTTAAAGCAGAACAGAAAGTCAAAATGATGGGCAACTTGAGAGAAAAAGATAAGAAAACTTAAGAGATTCAATATCTAGATATTATAAATTCCTGAAACAGTGAACAAAGAATATGGGGACAAGAAAATTGGCAAAGAAATAACACAAGAAAATATTCCAGAAATGAAGGATAAAGTGCTTATGAGATTTACCTTCTTCTTCTTCTCCCCCCATCCCCCAAGAGTTTTAGGAGCTGTATGCCAGCAACTGGGACAAAGACCAAATATAAATGTTTCACTGTATCAGAGAAATAATTCACATAACATGACATTCACCCTTTCACAGTATTCCGTGGTTTTTAGTATGGTTCGCAAGGTTGCATGGTATGCAAACCACCATGATCTAATTCCAGAACATTTCCATCACATTAAAAGGAAACCCTATACTCATTAGCAGTCATTCCCCATCCCCTCCCAGCTCTTGGCAACCACTAATTTACTTTCTGTCTCTATGGATTTGCCTATTCTGGATGTTCATAAAAATAAAACCATACAAAATTTGGCTTTTATGACTGGCTTCTTTCACTGAGCACAGTGTTTTCAAGGTTCATCCATAATGTATCATGTATCAGTACTTCACATGTTTATATGGCTAAATAATATTCCATTGTATGGGTTTCCCACATTTTGTCTGTAGATAAGTTGATGGACATTTGGGCTGTTTCCACTTTTTGGCTATTATGAATCATGCTGCTATGAACATTCAAGTACAAATGAGATTTACCTTCTTAAGCAAATATTCAGATATGAATTTTTCAACATGCCACATCCCTGCCCCCAAACTACTCAATGGCATCCTTCTGCCTCGCAATCTCATTCCAGATCTCAATTAGTATGTTTCACTTTACTTAACAAATCTGATATTTTACCCCCTAAAACCCAAACTCTTTCTACAGATTACCTATCTCCTTTCTATTCTCAGGGAAGTTCACTTCCATACTCTTCTTTCTCAGCTCCCTGAAAATTGGGGATAATGCTTTCCACACAAAAAAAGTAAAGACAAATATGGTATAAAATGAGTTGCTAAATCTGTGACTCCAGTTTTATTTCCTCTCTAACACTTTTTTCCCTTTTCTCTGTGAACCCTGAGCCTACAGGACATTGTAACATAATGGTTAAGAGCATGGACTTAACTGTCAAACAAGCCTGCATTCAAGTCCACAGATGAGTGTACTCATGTAGGAAATAAAAAATATAATAATAATACCTTCTCTCATAGTATTACCGCCAGGATAAAATTCAATATGAATGTAAAGCAATCCGTTTTTTTTTTTTTTTTCATTGCGTCTTATCTAAGAAAATTGCAAATGTAGGTATTGGGTTCTGTGTCCCTTTTCCACCTATCGATTGTATAACATCTCAATATCATTAGAAAAGCAATGTGGTCTGGTCTGACTCTGCTCCCCTCCAAACTCATATGTTGGAGCCCTAGCCCCCACTATGACAGTATTGAAAGATGGAGCATTTGGGAGATAATTAGGTTTAAATGAGGTCATGGCATGAGGTCCTGATGATGGGATTAGAGCCATGTGAGGACACAGCAAGAAGGGAGTCATATGCAAGCCAGGAAAAAGAGCTTTCACCAGAACCCAACTATGCTGACTGGTCTTGAACTTCCTGCCTCCAGAACTGTGAGAAAATAAATTTCTGTTGTTTAAGCCACCCACTGTAGAGAATTTTGTTATAACATCCGTGATGACTGACACATGAATCCCTGAAACTACTAAAGGCCTAGTATCAAGAAACCTCTGTTCTAGTCCATTTTGTTACTGAGTGGCAAAGAAAAGTTAAAATACACAAACATCCTAAGCACTAAAAAGACAATTCTCATTGTCGTTGGCAGTCATTTGGGTATTAATTAGAATGAGAAAAGAAAAGAAAGTGGGAATCAGAAGAAAAGGAAAAGAATTCTTCACAGTTTGCCTCCAACAGTTTACTTTCCCTGATCTCTTACTTTTCCTGACCTGAGGTCTTTACTGACCTCCTGAACTACATTTTACGAAGTTAGGACAGATTTACTTCTTACCCATCTCTCTGCCCCAGGATGCTGACCCATGTGGACCATATTCCCCAGAACACTGGCTCCTCTTCGGGTTTGGCCCATGTGCAGCCCCAATAAGAGGTCAGAGAGAAGGAGAAGAGTGAGAGATGAGAGCATTTGTTTCCTTATTCCCCTGGCTCCTTCCCTGCAAGGTTGCAATAAATTAACTCTGTCTCTAACCAAAGCTCAGTGATTCCTTCAAGATGGCCAACACTTTCTCCCTCTGAGTTCTAGTAATTGATCCCTTGTTCCCAGTGGCCTAGGCAAGGTAACAATTTGGGTGCTACTAGGCCCCCTCACCCCACCCTGTGGATCCCCTGCATGCTCAACTTTGAAAACAGCCTTTTGGAAAAACAAACGAATAAACAAACAAACAAAAAACACTGTTCAAACTGCCCTATTTCTGTGTGTCTGTGTGTGTGCGCGTGCGCGCGCACGCATGCCATTTGCTTCCTGTTGGGACATCAATCAATACACACATTTTTATTCATGTAGTACTCTCAGGTTAAAATATTCCTCTTCCCTCTCTCTGGTCAACTTCTAAACATGTTACCAAATGTGCTTGAATGTTGTTGCTCCTCTGTTATTTCCCCTGTTACCACGACAGAATAAATAAACTGTCCACTAATATTTTGTTCTAATAGCACCTTATTTTAAAAGCACATACAGCCCACATATATATTACAATTCAGTACAAGCATCACAGATCAAGGACAGCACCTGACATACAGCACTCAATAATTATGTTAAATTTCTATGAAACAACTTGAGAAGTTTTTTTTTTTTAAACTTAACAATGCTATTAAAGATGTATATTTTAAAATAGTGACAACAACAACAAAAAATACCTTTCGATACATTAATTTGGCTAAGCATCCAGGAAGAAAAAGTATTAAAGACATGAATAACATATGTCTCATTTTCCTTCAGGAATGTAGTCTTCTTTCTTTGTATCTCTATAGTCTTGAATGTTTAATTCACCTTACTATATTTTTTTAAATATTTCCTATTTGGTAAACTCACATAGAAAGGAGACACTTACATGACCACATAAGCAGTTAGGTATTTTCTTCCAAAGTATTCAATTGAAAAATGCTTTACAGAGAAAACAAAGCTATTATCTCAATGGTAGGTAACATTTCTTTTTTTGTTAGCGGTTACCAGATAATTCATAAGAGAAACAACCTCAAGTGAGTTATAAAGGTCAATCCCTTGTGAACTGAAATAAATTTTCAAGTTCAATTTAAAACAAGATTTTTAATTACCAAGATAGACTATCTAGGGATAACTTCAAATTGAAAGGCCAAAAATCTCAAGTTAGTTGATTTTTTTACAGAGAATTTAACCCCTCCCTCAAAGAAAATCTGATATATCATTTCCCATAAATGAAAAACTAATTATATCACCATATTAACAGCATCTAAATGTTTCCTCAACATTTGAAAGATCTAAATACTACGAGTAATATTTTGGGCCTAAATTTCTAGTTAATTATCCTCATGGAAATTTTTAGAGAATAATAATGAAGAATGATTACACAACAGTTTACTTGATACTTGCTGAACATTTATTTTATGTTAGACATAGATTTTCAAAGCCAAGTGAAAGGTAAAAGCTACTTTTTTTTTTTAATCATAGGATCATTTCATCTCATCTAATTCAAATAAATTTTTAAAAGAAAGCATAGTATAGTACATAACCTAGTGTACAAAGCGTCTTAATCTGTTTGGGCTGCTACAGCAAAATCCTACGGACTGGGTGGTTTATACCCAACAGAAATCTAATTCTTGCAGTTCTGGAATTTGAGATCAGGGTACCAACCTGGTCAGATGAGGGCCCTCTTCAGGGTTGCAGACTTCTTGTATCTTCACATGATGGAAGGACTAGGGATCTCTCTGAAGTCCCTTTTATAAAGGCACTAATCCTATTCAGAGGGCTACACCTTCCTGACTTAAACACCTCCAAACCCCCTCCTACTAGCACCATCACATCAAGCATTAGGATTTTAACACACGTTTTTTGGGACGATACAAATATTCAGACCATAGCAGAAAGTATAAAGGATTTGGAGTTGGATGGGAGATGCAAATGTTTACCATTATTCCCTGTATATATCAATAATCATTCATTCCTGGTAATCAATTACTTTTCCCCATGTATAAAAACAACCTGTCAAGGTTAATTCAGTCACCATTTAACACAAGAAGTTGGTAAGGTGTCAGAGTTCATAAATTTTTCTAACTTAAGATGGCAAAGAAATTTTAAAAGGCAAAAAAAATTTAAAAAATTAGTAAGTTCACTTCTTAAAAACAAAAGACAAAACAGAACAAATGGCTATAAGACCTAAAGTGACACTGAAAGCAGTACAAGAACAGTTGCCCTGCCTCACAGTTTCCCAAAACCAGGCCGCATAAACTAGAGAAGAACCAAGCTCTTTGACTTATTCTTTCAAAGACTGGGCCTAAAAATGGCCTTAATATTTAATAAATATTTCTTGAGTGCCTACTCTGTGCCAATTGAGAACAGACAATATTAGGAAACAAAACAGCACAGGCCCCTGCTCTCGTGGAGTTTATACTGACTTAGAAAGGGATTATTTATATTCAATGTAAATCCCTCTTATTGTACACTGTAGCTACTTTTTCTCCTTTTCACTATAGATTAAGAGGAACGTTGGCTGCCATCCCATGTCAAAATGTCTCTTTATTCCAGACAATATGCTCTTCTGGTGACTATATTATGTGTGGCAATATTTCAGTCATTCTCTGATATACGGAAAATTTCATTATTTGTTTAAAAAAAAAAAAAAAGCTGCAAAACAACCATACAAATACATTTTGATTTTACTTTAAGTAACTGAGTTAATAATGTTAAGTAACAAATACCAATAAAAATAATAATTCAGTCACAGGATTTATCATGATAAATGCTTTGAATGCAATCATATGTCCAAAGAAGGGAAAGAAACAAGGGGACATGGAAATATTATATAATTTCATGAGGACTGGATAAAATCAAGTAAACGTTAAAGGATTTAGATAACCTTTTATATAATCAAATGCCTGAAATCTGTAATCCAGGCTTTCAAAACCCATCTTTCAAGCCTCCCTTGAGGAGACAAGAGAGGCTAGCTATATGGGCTCTGTAAACCCTGAATACAGAAACATAATGGTTAGCCAAAGCAGAGGGCATGTGAAGGACACTCAGCCTGCCTCTGACAGGCAGGCCCCTAGGTAATCCAAGTAGGCTTAATTTAACATTAAGACAAGTCTTAATGTTAAAGACCAGAAAGAAGAATAACCAGGAAAATCATGTCCCCAAAATGCATGGTTCTCCAACACACAGTATTGCCTCCCCCATTCATGTAGCTCATCACAAAATCAATTTTTTTAAAGATTGTATTTATTTGAGAGAAAGAGAGAGAGCACAAGCAGGGGTAGCAGGGAGTGGCACAGGGAGAGGGAGAGCCCCAGCCAGACATGGGGCTCGGCTCAATCCCAGAACCTTGAGATCATGACCTGAGCTGAAGGCAGATGCTTAACCGACTGAGCCACCCAGGCGCCCGCACAAAATCAATTTTATCAAGACTCTCTTTATAGGTAAAAATTCTCTCCACATTTGCTGATTTGAAGACAGGTTTCATTTTTCTATTAAACTTTCTGTTTTTTCAAGCTAGACTTCTGCAATTACTCAATCCCTCCTTACATAAAGTTTCCAAAGTTGATAATAATACAATTAAAAAGTTCAGTACCTTACCAAACAGTCCCAATATAACACAATTTATTGATGATGTCTCTTCAATTTTCCTCTATTTAAACATTTAGACTATTTCTCCCATATTATCATGCATCAGTTTACATTCTAATATTTTAAATCAAACTTTGTATACAAAACAAAAAGAAAATAAGTTCATATAAAAACAGGAGGGTAGAAAGTACCTTTAATTTGGATCCATGAGGTACAAGTAGAGATTTATTCCTCTTTGGTGGGATATAAAGCTCCCACTTTCCATAATCCAGTTTTTTATATGGGTACGAAAATGGATTCCAATCATCTAAAAAAAAAAATAAAGAAGATCAGTTAACAATTTGCATGGTATGATTAACATTTAATGAATTTCAAGCAAAGTATAATATGCTGCCCACTTGTACAGAATCAAATTGCTTAAAAAATGTTAAGTTTTCTAGGGTGTTAAGCAAAATACTCTATCAGCCATTTAGAAAAAAGCAGGTTATTTTAAATTTATTTTTAAGAAATGTATTTGAAAATTTACCTTTTGCATCTTAAAATTAAAAATTACAACATTTTCAATTGTCCTTCCAAATTCTAACATGTCCATCAATAAAAAGAATATAAAAGAAAATGATGGGTCCTTTTGTAGGAAACACCATCAAAAATGGGAGTTAATATGAAAAAACAGAAATGCATTCTTGGTGGGGCGCCTGGGTGGCTCAGTCGGTTAAGCGGCTGCCTTCGGCTCAGGTCATGATCCCAGAGTCCTGGGATCGAGCCCCGCGTCGGGCTCCCTGCTCAGTGAAGAGCCTGCTTCTCCCTCTCCCTCTGCCTGCCTCTCTGCCTACCTGTGCTCTCTCTCTGTCAAATAAATAAATAAAATCTTAAAAAAAAAAAAAAAATGCATTCTTGGTAATTAGACAAGATACATCTCATGGCAGAAAAAAATGATGAAAAATAATTAAAATCATATTACATTTATCCAAATCTACAAGTGTATGACAGAACTGAGTTAAAAACCTAAAGAAATGCCACAAGCAAGAAAGGTGAAAGGTTATAAACTATAGGGAGCAAAGGAAAGGTAGATCACAGATCTCAGAAGCAAGCCAAAATGAAGAACAACAGACCTATGCACACACGAAAACAAAATCAGTAAGTAAAGGACACACTGTTTAATAAGCGGTGCTGTGACAATTGGCTATCCTTATGGAAAAAAGAAAGAAAGAAATAGATCTCTACCTAATACTATGCCCAAGAATCATCTGAGCACAGATTGATGCTTAAATATGACAGGCAAAACTGCAAAATGTTTACAGGAAAATATGTTTATAATCTCAGGTATAAAAAGTATATTTTTAAACAAGGTACAAAAATAAAAATTAGAAACAAGCCTGATAAATTTGACCAGTAAAATTGTAAATTTATCCTCACAGATAGATGGATGGAGAGACAAACAGAATGAAAAGACAAACTACCAATTGGGAGAATACATTTATAAAGAATATACCAAGAAAGAACATCTAAAATATATGAAAAATGTCTATAATTCAATGAGAAAAAGAAAACAAACCAATAGAAAAATGACAAAGACATTCAGCGGAGGACACATGATGGCCAAGGAGCATGTCATAATGCTCAAGCTCACTTGTAATTAGGGAAACACAAATTAAAAGAACAGTGAGACTCCATTTACCACCTGCTGGATTAGCAAAATTTAAGAGCCTGAATATATCAGGTAGTCAGCAAGGATATAAAATAACACTGCAATTGAGAGTATAAATTGGTAAAACAATTTGCATTATATAGCAAAGTTGAAGATACATGCACTCGAAAGCCCAACAATCCTCCCCTTAGGTAACAGCCTGGAGAAATTCTGACAAATGTGCACAAGATAGCATTCGCAAATGCTCAATGAAGAACTGTTTGTAATAGCAAAACATGGAAGCCATCAAAATGTAAGTCAGACACAAAATGAGTAAATAGGTTCTGGTATAATTAAACAATGGAATGCTATACAATAATATAAACTAAAAAGCAAATACATATGTGCAAATAGGTAAAGCATGGAAGTTAATTTTAAAAGGGTATGGAAGAATACCATTTATATGAAGTTTAAAAATATGCAAAAGGGTATTACATAACACTTATAGATACATATGCATATAGTAAAAATATCAAAAGAAAAATGAGAATGTTAAACATCAAATTCTATGGGTGATTTCCACTGGATAAAGGAAAAGGAACACAGGAAGCTTCAGTAGTATCTGTAATATTTTATATCTTAAGGGAGGTGGTGTATATAGAGATGCTTATTACATTATTTCCTATTGTTTTTGCCTAAAATATTTCATAGTTCTAAAAATGATTAAGCAGCACTGTGATGCTATGCACCATAGTGCTATGACATTAGATTCTCAGCAGACGAGGTAATAAAAGCATCAGGAGGCTTGTTTTATGCCATGATTTCCTTCTTTACATACCAACTCTTTTCACCCCATCAGTTCTAAGGCTCTTTACCCCCAGACACTCTGAATGCTGGGGACAGAGTGAGTGTAAGAACCAGTATTTAAATAAAGATCCTTCTAAACATTTCCCTACTCATCATGTCCTCATCATGAAGACAATCTGAAAATGTCTAAAGGTGGTTTATATTAAAAAAACAACTCAACAGGCTCTGTGTTCTTATATGCTCCCGCTCTTAAAATTTCAAATATATCTTACCTACATACAGCGTGACAGTCCTTTACCCAAGCAAAGAATTGAGGGCATAATTAGAAAGAAAAAAAAAAAAAAGCTTGAAATACGAATATCTAGGTACTGTAACACTTCATACATTTATTGAATTTCTTTTTAAGCTAATCACTTAAGACAATTAATAAACTTAAGACAAGTAGCAGATCTTTTCCTGGTTAGTTAGATCTGAAAATAAAGGGTACAGTTCATTAGTTCATTCATTCATTCATTAAATATGAACTGAATGCTTAATATAGGCTCTGCTCAATGCCAAACTCAAAATTAATGTTCAGAATAACAGTCATATTTCCTGAAGAGAAGGTTAAATTGAGTAACAGTACACCAAAATGAATAAATTTATAATACAGATTCACTAAAAACTCAACTATAAATAAGATTTTGTTACTTTGAAAGTGAATCTTCAACTATATGGGTAATTTACAGATGCAGATTTATGTAAAAGCTGTTTTCAGTAATGTAAAAATGAATGTGCTTTTGAATATCACTGATTGAATATCAGTTTAACTAGTTCTTCAACTTGCAGTCACTTGAGTTTTAAGGTCTATTTAAACAAGTATTAATATTTGTATAAAAAATACTTTTACTGAATCACATTTTCCTTTTATAAAATCTTGGAGTTCTAAATCTCCTAAAGCACCTGTTGATTATTTGTAATTCTACACTGTGAATTTTTTTTTTTCTATCATCTTCAACACTTTTTTTTATTAGCACCTCTCCTACTCATGGAAACTCGGGTGTTTACTTTTACTGCAGTTACATTTGTCTTGCTAAACATCACCCTTGAAAGCAAAATTTAGAACATCTTCACATATGCACCCCCAAGAAAATCCATTCCACCAACTATCATAAGTGATGTAGAATATGTCTAAAGATTCCACATGAGAAAGGGAGAGGAAGGTTTACAAGGCATACACGCATGAAACAACTGAAGATTTTTGCATTCGGCAACTGTCGCCCCACGCAAATTCCTCTTCAGCCACACCACTACCAGTCTGTCAGCTCCTTGACTCTTCTTCCAATTACTATTAGCTCTGAATTTTTCCTCACTCAACTTCCTTTATTAAATAGTGTTGCTTTTTTCTATTGGAAACATGGACACCAATAAAAATTCCCACTTCCACAGTACAGCATGCAGATGTAAGATTGTTTCTCCCTAAAATGTGTTTTCCAAAATGGCTAATAAAATGAGATTTTCTCCAGGGGATAAATATATCTAAGGCCCAGAAACAGAATAATTAAAAAAAAATGGATCTGGACCTGTTCTTCTAAACTGTACATTAAACAGTTAAGAAAGAAGGAACCAGAATTAAGGTACATCTAGGTATAATTGCAGGAACCACTTGTGGAAGTACATAATTAAAAATAAATAAACAAATATTAAACATCAAATGACCAGTATAAAAATTTTATTTTTTTTAAAGATTTTATTTATTTATTTGAGAGAGAGAGTGAGAAAGCACAAGCAAAAGGGGAGGAGCAGAGGGAGAGGGAGAAGCAAACACCCCACCAAGCACTGAGCCTGACCTGGAGCTCAATCCCAGAATCTGGGATCACACCCTGAGCCGAAGGCAGAGATGCTTACCTGATTGAGCCACCCAGGCACCCCATAAATAAAATTGAGTATTTATAAAATTTACTTCACAAAAATACGGAAGACAAAATAAGAAGTTGAGAGACAAAATTTAGGGAAATTTTTGTCTTGTGAAATAAGTCATGAGACTTTATTCCTAAACATAACTGAAAATAACAGCAATAATGATAAATGATTCTAAGCCATACTAGAGTAGATCTAAAGAGATACTTTTGGAACTAGATTATTCAAACATTTTTCATTTTAATCTTGTATGATTTTTATTCTGAGTACACAAGATAGCATTAACTTTATTTAAGTACTTAATGAAAATAGTTAATATCCCTATGTAGACCTCAGGATAGGACCCAAAATAGCCCATTACCACATGGGACAATTGTTTGCTTCTTTATCAAGCACAGAACTAACACTGAGAGTTCTGTAGTTCAGTGGTTCTCAAACTTTAGCTCATACCAGAATCACCTGGGCTTATTGAAACAGATTGCTGCACCCCACCCTCAGAGTTTTTGGTTCAATAGATCTCAAGTGTGGCCTAATAATTTGTATTTCTAACAAGTTCTCAGGAGATGTTGATGCCACTGGCCTAGAGACCACACTAGAAACAACTGCCTGGGTCAACAGGTATGTTCAGGTGTTCTCTACTCCTACCTTTTGAGGGATTTTCTAAATTAAATTAGATTTATGGACTACCAAATAATGCTCTAAATCAACAGATCAAGGAAATTCTGAAATAAGAAATATCTTTGATAATCCTTCAAGGTCAATATTACTCACATGAAATTCAGGATTCAGGATTTGGGAATGAATAAGGGTTGTAAAGCCCAGAAGGATGATGAGTGAGATAAAGATTATAGAACAGATCTAATGTATAAAGGAATTGGAATGTATTAATGTAAGGGAACAAAAATTGACAAATTTGAACATGAAAAGATAACATATATTAAGATCATTATTCAATGCAGTTATTAATGTCTATAGATAACATTTTCTAGAATATTCTCAAAAAGAGATCGCTTGGTTAAAATGTTTGGGCCACTGATCACTGATCATGAATAAAAATTTGAAGTCTTTTATCTAGAAAAGTAATATTAAAGTTTTAAAATGTTAACACATTGCCTCATTTTCCTTTCTATGCCTCATTTCTTACCATAATGTAGACATCTCCAGGTTCAAGGGTTAGGAACACCCAAAACAATGTGTTTAATTATTCTAATTTTGGTCAAATTTTAAGATCATGTTTGCTGCCTGCACAAATTATTTTATTATAACATTTTCTAAGACATTTGATATTTATCAAGTTATGATGACCTGACACATTTTTAAAGCAAACATGTTAATAGGTATTTTATTAAGAGGCTAAACTATATCATCATATTTGATAATGCAAAAGGTTCTATTTGTCCATAGACTCAAGACCAGCAGACAAAATTCAAATCGAGATACGGAAAAGAAACAATGTGTGATGCACAGTTTAATATGAACTGCAAACACACATTCGGCATAGGCCATCAAACATTAACTTAAGGTCACTGCATCAGGAGAACAGACTCTATATTTATCTCAAACCCAACAACCTTTCTTTTTCTAATGTAAGAATCCTCAAATAAATTTCTTAAATGTCAACTTCTTCAACTATTCCCAAACTCTTTAACTCACAGTAAAGTATTTCTCTTCATCAGCACTTAGCCACCTCATTTCCGTTGAGTTCCTAAGTTTCATACAAAATTTCCTTATGTATGGTTGAAATCATTCCAACTCACTATGTAGAGCCTTCCACCTTTGATGCGGATGCTAGTGTGCTGAAGACATGGTCCACACCTGGGCCAACCCTGCCACACAGACTACACCCAGCGGTGACGCAGATGCCTGGTGAATGCAGCAGATAAGGCTAATAATATAAGGCCAGTACTGGCCTGTATGGCACATTTTAGTCACTTTCCATCTGAGTGGATGTCCCTTATTACAGTTGTTAAATATTTGGAATATTACCTCTTCAAAGCAACTAAACACCCTTCTTCATCATACTGTGTTATTTGTTTCAAGCTTCACATCATGCTGCATTTACCTAGATTTATGCAAAGTTAGCTTGACAAACGGAAGTTCTGGGGACTTCTCTCATACCAAGAAAGCATCTGTTCTATTCCCAAGAAATCATAATGTTCAGAACTGAAATTCCAATGGCGTTGCCCCTACCTAGGATTATGGGAGGAGCACACAGCCTTTGTAGGTGGAAGACAGTAGTCCTTTCTGACATATATATCCCTGTGATTTTTTTGATCTCTTTCTTTTTTTCTCCTCCAGATAATTCTTTCCTTCAACTGGATGCCTGAGACCCACCATTCTTCAACTTCTGCTGGCAGCTGGTACCCTGGGGATAATTTTATTGAGACCTCCAGCATTATTTCTTGGGGGTAGTCTCTTAACACACATTAGTTAAATCTACCTGTGCTTTTCAAAAACAAAATCTAGAGTAAATCAGAATGCCTCTAACTTCAGAACCAACTGAATACTAATATTTCGTTATTATAAAGAACAATGTTCAGTCCTGTGAAATGTAGCTTTCTGGAAATTAGAGAACAAATCAAATAATCTAGAGCTTCACTTATTGAACTGTTTTTAAAGGCATGCATGGAAGAAAAGGGCTCCATAATCAAAACATGTGTGGCAAATGTGACTTAAATAGGATTAACCATGTTTCTTTATTACAGGAATAGTATTTATTTTCTGATATTTTTTATGAAAGGAGATGATAAATGAATATATGTAGTTTCTTGTGATTTTATTTTTTTAAAGATTTTATTTATTTATTCATAAGAGACAGAGACAGAGAGAGAGGCAGAGGGAGAAGCAGGCTCCCCACTGATCAGGGAGCCCGATGTGGGACTCGATCCCAGGATCCTGGGATCATGACCTGAGCCAAAGGGAGACGCTTAACCATCTGAGCCACCCAGGCGCCCTCTTGTGATTTTAAGTAGCATGAAAATATAACCCCCCAAAATGAGTAGAAATGATTATGTATATAGGGAGGAATAATATGGATTAGTAGTTTAGGATTGCACCTTGTTATATTTTGACTACAGAACAAGGTAAACAATTCATACAATTAGAAAGCTTATTGTCAGAAAGGGGAAAAATAAGAAAAAAAATCCCTTAAAATAGAAACTGAAATAAATGAACCTATGTGATGGTATTTGGAGGTGGGGCCTTTGGAAGGTAACTAGGTCATGAGGGTAGAGTCCTCATGAACAGGGTTAGTGCCCTTACAAAAGAGACCCCAGCTAGATCTCTGGTGCTTCCACCAAGTGAGGACACAGAAAAAAGCCTGTTGTCTATGAACCAGGAAGTGGATCCTCACCAGCCACGAAATCTGCTGGTGCCTTGATCTTGGACTCCCCAGCATCCAGAACTATGGGAAATAAATTTCTGTTGTTTATAAGCCACCCAGTCCATAGTATTGTTATAGCATGCCAACAGACTAAGACAAAGTTTATCTTTACTTTTCCACATACCAAGAAATTTCTGCAATAAAAATTTAAAAACTAACATGAAGTCTCTGTGTAAAATATTTGCCCAAATCTCTTTCCTTGTTATCAATTATAAAAAGTTATCAAATAAAGAGTATAAGATTTTAATTTATTTATGGTTCTAAATACAGATTAACAAACTACTTTCTAGATAGGCGGTTCCAGTTCATACTTCCACCAGTAGCATATGAGCATGCTCAACTACCCATATCCTCATCAACACTGGGAATTATAATTTTAATAAGGCATGCCAGCCTCGCTTAACCAGGGATCACCAAGAAAATGAGGCCATAAGGCCCAAAAGACCCACTGTATACAATAAATTAATTTCTCTTTAATACATCTAGAATGGTATTAATTATGGCCATACCTGGGAGAATTTAGAAAACAGACATTTAAATCATTTTCCGTGTTCTGTGGATCAGATGAGGAACCGACATGAGAAAAGCTGCCTCTCATTATTGTCCTAGCTATAACAGATAGCTTTTGTTTTTTAAGATTTTATTTATTTATTTGGGAGAGAGAGTGAGCGAGTGAGCACAAGCAGGGAGGAGGGGCAAAGGGAGAAGAAGACTCCCTGCTGGGCAGGGAGCCCGATGCGGGATTCAATCCCAGGACCCTGGGATCACGACCTGAGCCGAAGGCAGACGCTTAACTGACTGAACCGCCCAGGCACCCAAAAGATAGCTTTTGATACACAGTGTTTGCATTTCTTTTCAAAACAGGCTATAATTATAACCTTTGATTATTCTCTTTTCTTCTATTGTTATTTGGGAAGAATTGGGTGGTGGGTCTTATATTTTTTTCAAACTTATTCATTTATTTCTAGTTTTATTGAAATAAAATTAAAAATGTGGTGTACTTTATGGACTAATTTGGTGGTAATCAATCCAGTTATTTATTTACCAATCTATTTATTTTTAACAGTATAAACCATTCAGTTATCTCAAAATAGATTTTATGGAAAAATCCAGCACGAAAACTACATAAAACATGTGAAATCAAGGTTGCTCTGCTTGAAGTGTTCCTTTCTAGCTGGGCCCCCTCTTCACCATTTATTGTTCCATTCAGAGCCCACTACTCAAAACTCAGTTCTAAAAAGTGTTTGGATATATGATCTACCTTTGTAGATATTCCATATCCTTGAAAATTACATAATTTGTTTTAAATTCTCCATTTATTTTTAGTTTACTTGATTCAGCACAAGTTAAGAGTATACTAAATTCTATCATGGCAATTGGGTCTGAAAACCTATCCAATTTCTAGCAATTCTTGCCACCTATACTTAACCAAAAGTAAATGTTACTTGGGACCTAAAGATAATGGCATTTATCTTTGCTGTGACTTGTATTATTGATTTCTATGCCATTTTACCTGGGTTTGTTTTTGGTCTGGATTTGACCATCCTTTTATTTTATAATCTTTAAGTGACAGTAAAGCAGGGGGAAATTAATAAAGCTAGGAAGTGGTACAATATTTGCTTAGAAAGAACATAGAAAAGATGAAATAGGAAAGGGAAAGAATGGGAGAAAAGTACTAAAGCAATACAATCAGTCATCAGAGGCAGCAATGTCATCCCATCGGCCAAGAATGGCCCTCAATTATGTCTTAACTGACTAGTAAATGTTGAACTGTATTCCTCCACGTCAGCAAATATCTGTGGGAGTAGGGAGGCTCTCTTAGAGCCCACACTCCAGCTCCCTCTTATGTGCTATATCACTATGGATCGCAACTTAACCCATTTCTGACTTCCCTGGCTTCAGCATAGATTTGAGTTTAGAAACTCTTCTCTACACAACACAATCTTTCAACTTAAGATACTCTACCTGAATTGGCCCCTGGGGTGGATGCATGATAGAGGTCTACAGTAATCAGGAAAGCAATTATAAAAGTCTCCTTTCTAACCCTATAGCCACTTACAAAAGTATACCAATGAAAGTAAAATAATATTTTCTAGTATGTCTAGCAATGTGACAACCCAAGTGTCTGTGATCAAGTGATTTTTGATAAAGGTGACCAAGAGCATTCAATGGGGAAAGAATAGTCTTTTCAATAAATAGTACCAGGACAACGGCATCTCTACATACAATAGAATATATTTGGACCCCTACTTCAAAATATGGACAAAACTAACTCAAAATGAATCAAAGACTAAAATGTAGGGGTGCCTGGGTGGCTCAGTCAGTTGAGCCTCAACTTTTGATTTCGGCTCAGGTCATTATCTCAGGGTCATGGGATCAAGCCCCTTGTTAGGCTCTGCACTCAGCGCAGAGTCAGCTTGTCCCCCTCCCCGACTCTTTCTCTCTCTCTCAAATAAATAAATAAAATCTTTTTTAAAAAGACTTAAATGTAAGAGCTAAAACTATAAAGTTCATAGAAAAAAACACAGGGGTAAATCTTCACAATCCAATTCTTAAATATGGCACCACAAGTACCAGTAACAAAAGAAAAAAACGATATATTGGACTTCTCCAAAATTAAAAATTTTCTTGTCAAAGGACACTATTAAGAAAGTGAAAAGACAACTTACAGGATGGGAGAAAATATTTCCAAATCATATATCTGATAAGAGACTTCAGTCTAGAATATGCAAAGAACATTTACAACTTAATAATAAAAAGACAACCAAATTTTTATTTTTATTTTTTTTTTAGATTTTTATTTATTTATTTGACAGAGAGAGACAGTGAGAGAGGGAACACAAGCAGGGGGAGCGGGAGAGGGAGAAGCAGGTTCCTGGCCGAGCAGGGACCCCGATGCGGGGCTCAATCCCAGGACCCCGGGATCATGACCTGAGCCGAAGGCAGACGCTTAATGACTGAGCCACCCAGGTGCCCCGACAACCAAATTTTTAAAAATGAGCAAAGGATCTGAACAGATCTTTCTACAAGGAAGATGTAAAAATAGCCAATAAGCACATGAAAAGATGTTCAACCTTATTAGTCAGTAGGAAAATGCAAATCAAAACCACAATGAGCTATCACTTCATTCACAATGGGATGACAATAGTCAAAAAGATGGATAATTTACTGGTGACACTGTGGGTAAATTGGAAACTTCACTCACTGCTGGTGGAAATGTAAAACTGCACAGCCACCTTGGAAAACAGTTTGAAAGTTCCTCAAAAAGCTAAAGATATAGTCAAAGATATAGTTACTATTTGACTCAACAATTCCATTCCTAGTTATATACCCAAGAGAAATAAAAACATATATCCACATAAAAACTTGTATATGAATGTTCATAGCATCATTACTCACGATAGTCAAAGGTAAACACATACTTGTGCATTAACTAATAAATGGATAAAGAAAATTTTGCATATTCATGCGGTAGAATATTACTTGGCCATAAAAAGAAATGAAGTACTGATACATGCTACAACATGGAACCTTGAAAACATTATGCCAAGTGTATGAAGACAGTCACAAAAGATCACATATAATTACATTTATCTGAAATATCCAGGATAGGCAAATTATATAAAGTATTTGGTTGCCTAGGACTAGGGAAGGGATGGGAGGATTGTGAGGTGATAGTTGGTACAGGGTTTCTTTTGGGGTGATGAAAATGTTCTAAAATTGATTGTGGCTATGGTTGCACAACACTATTTTTAATACATTAAAAACCATGGAATTGTATGCTTTAAATAGTTAAGTTGTATAGTATGCAAATTCTATCTCAATAAAGCTGTTCAAAAAAATAAAAAATATTTTAAAGGTCAGATAGCCTTTATCTGTTCATTTCTATTGAGCTTTTTGCCCTACACTAAAATCAGATTGTATCAGAGATAATCGTAAAGGGAAAGACCATGTAGGGAGACGTATATAAAAATTTAATGCTGAGAAGATAGCTTGGTCAATAAGTAGAATAAAGAGTCAAGTTGGATAGCTGAAGACTTCTTTGAAGAGAAAATGATTAAATGTTTCAAGGTTCTGCAAAGGTAGAACAACTTGACCGCATTAGAAGATGGGGGGAAAACAGGCTTTTAAGCAAAGAAAAAAAAAAAAAAAAAAGTATATCTTCTTCTGGAGCCCAGACTAGCAATAGATTTACGGGTAATTACCAACATAAACATACAAACTGCTGCTGCTGATGTCAGAACTTACGTTGGACTCTGAAGAGTCCTATAAAGAAATCTATAAAACTATCACAAAACCCACTCTCTTAAAAAAAATGGTTTGAGCAGATGCTGTCTTGAATGATACAGGAATGGAGAGTTTTATTGTGATAGGAGAAGTAATAAAAGTCATTACATTAACAAAAAATAGGATGACTTGGTGACACTGAAGGCAGCAACAGTAGTTACAGATTGTCCTCAGAGCTTGACATTCAATATCTAATTCAACTATCTCGGAAGGCCTATAAAGTAACACAGACTTCATCTGATGGATGAGGAAACAAGCTCAAAGAGGGGGAGCAATAAAGCCAAAGTCCCACAGCGATGAAGTGACAGAGCCAGGATTTGAACCCACGCTGGCCTGACTCCAGCTTCTGTTTGTGTGGACTCTTACGCACGACATACATGAACAGTCTGGACCCAGTGCAGCATCTCTCTACCTTAGAAATGCACATAACACACACTGGGCTCTTAACTAGATTTTATGTCTGTGCTACGAATTAAGGCTATTCTTCTGGAATCTTATGTTTTAGGAAGTAAATTCTGCATGTGGGTATTTTCATTAACAAAAAGCTCGACGGTAAATGTTTGCAAGCCTTGAAACTGTTAGGCAGGTCTGTGGCAGTTACCCAACCAAGTCACCATTCCCAGCTAAGCAACTGAGAGAGAGCATGGGATTCGGGCTGCTCCCTAAACACTCAACCTTGACTGTCAACAATAATCCCATCATTATTCTTGGTGTATAGCCATACGGCTGACAACCACAAAAGTAAAAGAGAGTGACAGCAAGACAGGGAGAGAAAGAGAGAGGGAGGGAGGGAAGGAGAAAGAGAGATTGAGAGAGAGAAAAAGAGAGAGGGGGAAAGAGAGAGAACAATAAAAATGACCCCTTCTTCTGAGTAGCTTCTAGTACGTCCACAGAGAGGTAAACACATATACTCCCTTCCTTGCAGCAGAAAACTTTGTTTTCAACTTCACAGGGAAAAATAGAGCCATCAGGCAAGAACTCCCTCAGCTTTCTGCTTTCAAACCTACAAACTGATACAAGCAGCCATCTTTACCTCCTTTCCTTTAGTCTGTAGAAGAGGCTTTTTGTTTTTGTTTTGTTTTGTTTTTCTCTCTCTCCTGTTCAAGGCTAACTTCTTGATTCCATTCTTTCCTTTTATCTGTTTTTATTTATTTTTTCATGTTCTGAGGTTTTCAAACATTCTCTTTCTATAGGCTTGTTATTCTCAGCATTCAAATATGATGGGAACTGATATACTTGCTAATTCTCAAATAATATCAATGACAATGAAGAAAAACCCCACTTTTGGTCCAAGTCACTCTCTTTCTCCTGTCACTGACAGGCCAATTTTTTGACTACTATCTCCACTTACTCTACTTCTTCATCCCCTAAAATGTTCCTGAAATACTCTGGCAAAGTTCACCAGTGAAGACCTCCAACTTTCCAATCCCAACTGTTTTTTTCAGACTTCAACCTACATGAGCTTTCAGTGGCATTTGAACATTTGAAACTCCTGGTCACTCCTCCTTGGGTGTCAGTGATACCCACCTCAGTTGGTTCTCTTACATCACAACAGTAAAGATAGGGAGGAAAAGGAATGCATTTGAAAGCTATTTCAGAGTTAAAATTGATAAGAAGCAGTGTTTGGTTATTAGAGGTGACAGTGATAATTTCTTGCATGGGTGGTTACTGAAACAGGACAGGGAAAATGGAAGTAAGAGAAAAGAGAATTCAAAAGGACTAGAAATGGTCAACACAATCTATGACTGCAGTTAAGGTCAAATACTACAGAAAAGATACCTAATCTGAGGGAATGGGAGGCTTAATGGAGGAACACATGTGCACGAGGGTACTATTACCTATTTTTTTTTCTTACTACAAAAGAAATGTGTATTCTGTGTAGAATAAAAGGCAAAAAATACAATTAAAAAAACACTCATTAAAAAAAAAAAACACTCATAAACCCAACTCCCTCTACATTAATACCTTAGTATAAAGTTTTATTTTTCTTTACTATACAGGTATTTATATGCACATACATATGTTTCCACAATATGAATTATATATAAAAGTATGGGTATATACATACTTCCTTAAACTTACAATTTTGTAAACTTATTCACATACTAATAGTGAGTGTTACCTCTGCCAGTACAGATTCATTTATGACCAGAGTTCCCTAACATGGCTGCTTTTAAAACCCATTCATTCATTCATTCATTCATTTATGAGAAGGAGAGAAAAAGAGAGAGCGAGCCAGTGAGCGTGAAGGGGGGTAGGGGCAGAAGAAGAGGGAGAGAGAGAATCCCAAGCAGTTTCCATGTCCAGCCCGGAGCCAGATGTAGGGCGACCCCAATACCATGACCTGAGCAGAAATCAAGAATCAGACACTTACCCAACATGGCTGCTTTTAAAAGTTAGAAATCAACAGACCCCATCTCAGATCCTTGAGTCAGACCCAGGAGTGGGACTGCACTTTCATAAAGCCCCCTAATTTTTTGTTGTGCACACACAGGTTTGGTAGCCAATGATCTACAATATCATTCTAAAAATCTGATCAAGAATTAAGGAAGGAATTGTCTTTAGTTTTCCAGTATATTTAAGGAAGGAAAGATGTGAAAAAGTTTGTATGCAGAGAGAAAGGAAGCAGCAGAGGGAGAAGCTGGTGGGAGAAATAGAGGTATATGGATCTATCATACTAAGGAAGAAAAGAGAGTGGATTCAATGTAGGGACTCATGACATCAATTTCTTCTAATACCTATTGAAAGCATGTGGGAAGGATGAATAGATCTCTTTAGGGAAATGGTTTAGAAGCTGAAATTTTCCTTTCTGTTGGCTTCTACTATCTCTGAAAAGTAACAGCAAGTTTTATGCTAAGGGAGAATGAGGAATGCAGTGAAATGAGGGATTTGGAAGAGGTGGTAGAATTAAATAGCTCCTACGGAGGATGTAAGGAAGAGCGGGCTGGGGGGTGTGCAAATGGTTTCTGTGGACTGTTAATGGCCATGAACCCACGGAAGCAGCAGTACATATGGCTATGTGATTTTTCCTCACCAGGCTTAGAAGCTGTGAAGGAGCAGAGATATTGGACAATTAGATGCAGATTTACAGGGCAAGTATGGTAGAAGGTCAATGTTCAAGAAGAAACTTTCAGGAAGACAATGTTTGGAGAGGTTGGAGCAGACATCAAAGAGACCTAGTCATGTCAGAAGGCATCATGGATCTAGAGGTCTCATTCAGTCTGGAATAACTTGCATCATGGAGTCTGAAACATAGAATTGCTGCTATAGCAATCTTTGCACTTTTTTTTTCTTTGCACCTTTTAGACAATGAGTTTTGATAATGCTTTGCAACAATTCCCCTATCCCTCATCAGCAGCTTCATCCCCCACCAAAAAAATCTTGATTGCTGCCCTATCATTTTCCCTAAGTATATCTAGACCTCTACAAACCAGAGCCCCCCCCAGCAGATCCACAAATACAGGAGTGAGAAATAAATGCTACTGTTGTTACATATGAAGTTTGGGATAATGTGTTACACAGCGTTACTATGGCCACAGATGACTTGTGCACCAAATAAGAGTGAGCACTACCCCTCTGAACATCCCACAAGTAGCCTAAATCTATATCTATTATAGCACTTATTATGTGTGTCTGTGTTGATTTGTTTTTTACTATAAGCTATTGAAAGGTAAGGATCAAGTTTTATCTATCTTTGTATGGCAACACCTAGTACAGTACCTCCCACATAATAAGTACTCAACAACGTTTTAATGAAAGAATAAATTTCAACTTTTTATACCAAATTGAATTCATAAGATAACTGGGCAACTGGAAATTCAGTAAAGAACAGACATAAAAAAAATCATTTCTTTTTAGTTTTGCAAGTAAACATAAATAGTATTCCTTTAATAAGACTTCGTTATACACTAAGATTATAAAAAATTATCTCTATATTTAGTAAGTAGTATAAATGATTAAGAAGCACAAAAATCTAGGTAATTCCTTTTTATTAATCTTTTCAATTAACATGTATCACTAACTAAATTATGTAGACTTAAAAGCAAAATTGTATTAAAAGAAACATGAATGTATTTACTTGTATTTTAAGAGATCTTGATTTTCTCCTTTATGTTCTAAATTCTAAAGCTATTATGTGTAATTTATATAATATATAAACATTTCAGAAGATCACCTTCTTATGAGTGGCAGTATTTAATAACATATTAATTATATGTAATATATACATAAAGTGAAAAAAGTTACAAAACTCTAAGTTTTGAAAGTGTGTGTATATATATAATTATATATAATTAATCTAATATATATAATTAATTATCACCACCCAAGGGGTGCCGGGCTGGCTCAGTCAGTACAGCATGCGACTCTCGATCTCAGGGCCATGAGTTCAAGCCCCACGGTGAGCATAGAGCTTACTTAAAAAAAAGTATCACCACTCAAAGCTGATTTTTCTAAAATGTTCAATAAGCTGTTAATGTAAAGATTCACAAAATGCCTAATTATCCCTATCTACATACAAGTAGCATCTAAAATAGACCTCTATGTGTGATTTCTACATTTATAACGCACATAACACATAATTCATTAGGCTATGCTCATTCTTTTCTGAAATCCCAAATCCAAGAAAATTGAATCACTTTTAAATGAACCAATGTGTTTATTAGATCTGTGGGGTGTAAGAAAACTTCAATTGCTGCTCTGTGTCATGTTGATATAGGCATAAACTCTCAGGTTAAACTTCTCTCTTTGTAGTCCAAGTTTCAATTTGGGTTTTAAAAAGCTTGAGGCCATCAATTTTCATATCTTTCCCCACTCCCATTTCAGAAATCAGAGAGCCAATTTCAGGAAAATACTGGCAAGTTATATGGAGGTTTAACATGTTCAAGAATAAATCTGACTTCCATTAAGGCAATTCCATTAAAATAAAGCACATTGAAACCACTTACTATTACCAGGTTTTCTGGCTTCTAATTTAATAGCCATTTATCTAAAGTCAAACAAAGTGAATAGGCATGTTTTTCTTAACTACTGGACTGAACAGATTAAAAAACTAAAATTTGAAACAAAATCATTAAAATGTTTCTGTCACTTTTACCCACTCCTAAATGGGCCTGCAAGGCTCTGCCTTCTTATCCCATTAACACTCTCCCCCACCACTAGAGGGCTAGTCCACAGTACCACTTTTTTTTTAACAGACTAAGCTCTAAGCTCCCTCCATTGTCTCTTGACCACTGGCAATTTGCCCATTGCAAAATCCTTTGAATCTGATACTCTGGAGACAGAGAACTATCTGCTTTCTCTGTGCCTGCCCCTGGTCTCTACTGAACACAATAAGGAGATCTCCTCAGTTATCGACACTGCTGACCTACCTGAGAGTATGTGAACTCAAGTTCTCTGATACTCGGTGGACACTCAACACCAACCAAGGTCATATGTGCATCCTTTCAGTCCGAACTGTATGTGCATGCTTCCTCTCTAAATTCCGTCTTATTAAGGTTCCCCAAAGAAATGAATGAACTGGATCTCAGATGTAGGATTATAAATCAAGTAGACAATAAGAGCTAGATACAGAAATAGCAACCAAAGAGTAATAAGGTAGATATCTCTCCAGCTCTGGTAGCAGAGCAGGCATGTAGCAGAAAATCGATGTGTGCATTAAATAGTTACCAAAACTACTCATTATTTTATAGTTACATTTAATATGTACTTTTAAGCTATAGTAGTGATATTATTCATCTTAAAGTATGTACTAAACATTTGCTAATAATTCATTTTCTCTTTTATCATTACTACTTATCCTAACTGAATGCTTATCTCCAAAATATTCCACAAGAGCAGCCCAGTAATAATTTTAAATGATGATTAAATCTATGAGATTGATCTGTGAGAATCATCTATGATTCTCTTTATTGTCCTGTTTTCCAATACTAGACATTACAATGTTGTAAGTGTGATTAAGTCTGACTAAAATAGCTCAACTGACCACCTCCCCAAGACCCCCTTCTTCCCCTAACATAGTACATTCTAAGTCATGTGGTTCTTCAATACCTACTTCACACACACCTCAATACATTCATACATACTTCATACAGACACATATTTATAAATACATTTATTGTTATTTATAGAAGCAAAAGTTGTGTGTGTGTTGTGTATGCTTGTGTATGTCTTAAAATAAATGACATAATATTGAATGTTATATGTTCTGTAACTTTCCCTTGCCTTTCCCTTTCTCACCATACTCAATTCATCATCAGGTCGTGTCATCCAACAAACAAAATTTCTTGAAGCTTCCTTCAAGATTAGTTTCAAAATCACCATGAAAGGTGAAATTCATGTTAATAGGAACAATCCCGTGAAACCATATGTGGTAGATATAGCCAAATAAGTTTAGATTTGAAAAATGGTAGCCAAGGTTCGAAACAAATGTAATCTTAATGATATGAAGCTTGATTCTTCAAATACATTGAAAAAAAAAGAAATTAAATATATGAATTCTCTTTCACGTCAGTCCACTTTGAATTTTCCTGTCTCACAACTCAAAGGTAAAGAATGTAAACCATCTAATTACTTATATATCTATTGTGTTATATATGTATATAATGTCACACACACACACTCAATACTGATGTCTTAAAGTTTAGATATGAAATTATCCCAAAAGTATAAATCAGCTTCTAGAGATAGAAACATGAGTTTCAGATGTACATCATAGGAATTATATGTAATTCAAAGGTACAAAATTGGGATGCTATTGGTAAACAGAGCCTCAAAAAATGAGTATGTGCAGAATACTTAAGATAAACCTTTCAATGACTATTTACTAGATATGTGACTTTTGGCAGATTATATAACTTCTTGAATTTGAATTTCCACATCTGTAAAATAAACAACTCTCTGTTAAGGAAACTCCCTACCACTACAAAGAAAAGCTGCAAATGGAACTCACTTTCCTGAAAGCTTATGGTCCTCACCCCTTGTCTAGCTCAGTGGTTACAACACACAGACACAATATCTTCAATGAAATCTGACTCTGGCACAGGTTAGCAGCTGTGAGTTGCAGAGTCTAAGTCTCAGTGTACTCGCCTGGACTGTGAGGACAGTAATAGTATCTACCTCAATGGGCGACTGGGAAGATTTAGTGCAAGTCTATATTAAGCACGTATTGCACAGTTAAATGTTCACTACATTTTTGATATTATGAAGGTAATATAATAATACTGTATACATCCATCTTTTACTTGAAAAGCCCTCTCCTCTTTCTATGTTATGATAGGACACTCTTCTCATTTTCCTAATGCTATTTCTTCTTTCATGCCTTCACCACCTCTTCTTCATCATCCTTATACCCCTAAATTGAGCTTTTCCATGGCTCTATCTTCAACTCTCTATTGTTCCAATGACTTCTAAACAAAATACTGAAACATTTGGTAAAGGGATGAATCCAAATTCCATAAGAAAGGAATTATCCTGGTATAGTCTACGTATTCCATAGAAAAAAAATTGTTATGCTTTCAATTTGGAACAATACCACCACCAATGAGCCTGGCTGGAGAGTCCACAGCTACAAAAAGTAACCTAGCAAGGGCATGTTTTGACCATCTAGACAATAATGTTCACATTCTCCTTTAAACTAGAAAATGCCAGACAAAGACAAAAATGAGTTAGTGAAGAAATATTTATTGTGAATGTACAAGATGTCAGGCACTGTGCTAAGAGCTCTCACACATTTTCATCTGATCTTACTTGCTCTACAGCACTGTACAGAGCAGGCTCTTCTTACATGGCTGACGATGAAGGTGTGAAACAAAATAAAGTCTAGATGAGGATAAGCTATAAGCTTACAACAATGAATTCCCATTTTCTGTGTGCCTCACATGGCCATGCTTTCTTACTGAGCCTCTGAGAGAGAATGAATCTCGATCTTCATTGAGAAAAGATTAACAACTATATAATGTTGCAATTACCTTCTGGGTAATGATGGTATATTTATAGGAGATTGCAGTTTGTGATTACCTCACCCCGTGGAGAGGAGGGAAAAGGAGAACAAATATGGACTATTTTCTATAGAAGCTTTTCCTTTAGAAAGGAAATGAAAGTTACCGTGAATAGACTTACCTTTTGACAGAGTTTATTTTGATTTAATAAGTACAATTAATCTGAGATACTTTTGTGCTAGTCAGCATGACCTAGCTATTAAAAAAAGTTTCAATTCCCAAGAATAAAGTTATAAAGTATCTGAGTAGATCTAAGATAAAGGCCTTCTTCTGACTTTGTAACCCTCAGAAAAAAGTTGATTGATAGGAGCCCCAGGCTTGATGACAGATTGAAGCTGCAGCATCCCCCCCTCCCTACTCCTTTGGCTTTCCTCCAGCGGGGAATGGGCATGGCCCCAAACACAGCCCAAACCTGTGTCTGCTCAGACTGAGGGGGTAAACAACGTCCTGAACTAGGGCATGCATTTCCAGGCCTGGGAGGTGTGGTCAAGGCTAGTAGTTGACTACACAACCTTCTTTATTCAACTTACTTTTTTTTTAATGCCTTGGACTAAGAATGCACAATTAGATAAGATCACAGGATGAGCTTGGAGCATTCTAATTTCCTCTAATTAACCTAAAACTGATTCTGTAATATCAGAGTTCACAAATCTGGCACATACATATATGTGTGTGTGTACATATATATATATGTATGTACACACACACATATATATGTTCATTTGCTTTTCTACTTTGGTAACTTCATTCTTCATATATTTCAACTTCTAGAAAAGTATTAGCCACTGAACAGTATTTTCAATGAGAAACCAACCCCCAACCCATCAGGTGATAACAATAAAACACTAGGAAATGTAATTTATACTGATTAAGGAGTTGTGTCGATGAGGCTTTAAGAGAGTTCAGGATGCAGATCCCCCTTTCGGTCTCCCTTTTTAGTTTGGTTTGATAAGTTTGGTTACTTTCTCCCTCAGCAGAAAAGTAAACCATACTTTGATCCAATATACAAAGTTATAATATCCTTTCAGAAACTTTCTTTATATGTTCACTGTAATAGTTCAATTAAAATGTACCTTTTTGGGGCTATACCTTATAAAGAATCCCTATTAAAGGCAAGTCCTGAATACAAGTTAAATACAAACTAACTATATATTTAATTTAAGATTTTAAACCTATTTCTAACTTAAAGAAAGGTTAAAGCAATCTACTTTTAATTAAATATATCTATGGCAACTTAATTCCAAATCTTAAGGTTCTGCAACCCAATTTCTCATGATAAAAATATTACTAAAACTCATCTGCATTGAATGACAATCTTCCATTCCTCTCGGCTCTCTGAATCCATTATCTCTCTCATGGGAATGAATGCTTTGCTATGACTGATGATGAATAAGATATATAGGACAAATGATGCACTTTTTCATTTAAAAGACTAAAAAGGAAATTCACTTTAGTCTCCTTTCTGCCTAGTTTCATTAAAATCTAAATACAGCTATTCTAAGAGATTTTTTCTAGCTCACTTCAGTTTGACAAAAAATGTCTCATGTATCATTTAAATCAATTACAGATTCTCTGGAAATATACCCCAAAAGTTTCATTTTCATACTTTTGCTTTAAAAATAAACACACAAAATATCACCAAAATAAACAAGCAATAAAATAAATCCTAAAAAAAGATCCAGTATCTTGAAAGAGTATATTGTTTGTTACTAAATTATATTCTAAGAGTTGTTTTTCAACTTTAGAAAGTACTTAGGGAAATATCTTTACATAATCCTTTATTTCCTAAAATATCTTTATAAAGTGGTATCTTTGATCTTTTATTTATTTTGCCTAAAAAAGTCACATAGGGATGCCCACAATACTTAGAATAATATCAAAATCCCAGTTTAATTTTATGACTAGATGACCTTAGGCAATTAATTGCTAGTTAAAAGGAGACCACCCATTTCCCCTGCTAGGGGAGAAGGTTGTTTTCCTTCTTCTGCATCAGTGAATTTCCATTACTTAGCACAGTGTCTGGCACATAGAAGGTGCCCAATAAGTACTGCTGCTCAAGGGAAAGGAAAGTAGGGAGGGATGAAGGTGAAATTGTTGAATTTAAATTCCAGATCCTAACTTCAAGGACTCTAGCAGATTTTTTTAAATAAACCTGCTTTAAAAAAAAAGAAAATCACTATATACTCCCATGCAACTGTACATTTAGTGAACTGGAATATTATCTGAGAGACACTACAACTTTAACAGAGTAAGCACCTGACTTTAAGATTATATTCTATAATTTCAGGGGGAAAAAGAAAAAAGAAAACTTGGAGTTTACTTGCTCCGATTTTAGATGTACTGGTAATTGTGTATAAATTGGTTTATGCTATTTTAGAAGGCTTTGCCAAATTGCCACAAAGCTAATTGCTTGCTTTAAGTAGATTAAGAAATAAAGTTCCATCTCCTTTACCCTAAGAACCCAGACCCTTTTGAAAACCTGAAACTCTTCTGCTTCTTAATATTAGCTACTAGCCTTGTTCAGGATTGTTAAGATTAAAGATATATCCAAAGAAAAGAAGGAAGGGAGGGTTGGGGGGTGGGGAGAATGAAAACAGGGAGGGAAGATGGGAGAGGAAGAAAGGGAGAAAAGGAGGAATAGGGAGGGTGTAAGCAAAGCAGCAAGGAAGGGGGAAAGAAACCAATGCACCAAAAATGTTTTCTTCCTCTTTGAATGGAAGGTACATAGTACATTGATGTCGTTATGTAAAGAAGTTGCGATCACTTAGAAGAAAATAAAGTCAGAAATGCCTCCAGTATTTGAGCGCCCTCTAAATCATGTTAAGAGAAATCTGGGTAGCTATCCTGGTTATTCTCCATTTCTCCATGCTAGGAACTACCTTAAGATCCTTCTGAATTTCTCAAGCCTGCTCGAGGCCCCGGAGGCTGGCGTCAGTAGATGGCAATTCCAGGTCTCCCGTGCACTCCAGTGGCAAGTTGGGACTAGCCAACGGTGGATGTTGGCATAAGACAAATGGAGATATTTAACACCTACTCATCCCTGCTTCCTCTGGCAGTGGCTGCCTTTCTCTCTGGCCACAGATCCTGTAATCAGACTCCTCTTTTATGACTCTAGCTTTAACTATGTTCCAGTAACCATTCCTTCCTTTCTCGTACCTACGTCCTAAGGGGCAACAGCTTCCAATTCTAGTAGTTCCTTAACCCTCACCAGCCTTCTGTAAAAAGCCCTTCATTAAACTCTCTCCAGTGAAACCCCTGAGCACGCCATCTATGTCCTACTGCCCCCCGACTAATACAGAGGCTAAAATCTTGGGACTCTCAACCAAAACTCTTCAACAGAAGCAAGTGTGTGAATAATTCACCTAGAGATGAGAGCCTTGTTCTTTGGAGCCAAGCACACTTACCAGTCAACTGAGATAGCAAGAATAAAGCAAAAATAAAGCAATTCTAATTTTAGAATAGCCTGGGTTAAAAACAAACAAGCAAACAAACTCCTGTTATGTGCCCAGAGTTGTCAATCTGCACATGGTTCATTCACCTTCAGTCCTGATCAAGCTTTCTCGTCACCTATTTCTCCTATTTAGGATAAACATGTTCAACAAACATCTTTATATTTCTATCCATAAAGCAATGTCTAGATTAGGCATATATCTGCCCAGCATATCTGTTTCATCAAGTGGCATGTATATAAGATATATTATACTGATATATATTACATGGATAGATATAAATATTTATCACCATATAGATATAATTCACTTACATTTTTAATGAGTAATTTTTAATTAAATGGTTATGGTTACTCATATAATGATAGCCTTTTAAAAATATATTCCAGGGGCACCTGGGTGGCTCAGTCGGTTAAGCCTCTGCCTTCGCCTCAGGTCATGATCCCAGGATTCTGGGATAGGGCCCCATGATAAGCTCCCCACTCAGCAGGAAGCCTGCTTCTCCCTCTCCCTCGGCCTGCTGCTCCCCTACTTGTGCTCTCTGTGTCAAATAAATAAAATAAAATCTTTAAAAAATATATCTTCCAAAATCTGGGGCTCCTGGGTGACTCAGTCAGTTAAGCGACCAACTCTTGGTTTCAGCTCAGGTCATGATCTTGCGGTTGTGGGATCAAGCCCCATGGCAGCCTCCATGCTCAGTGCGGAGTCTGCTTCAGATTCTTTCTCCCTTTCTCTCTGCTCCTCCCTGCTCACGCTTTCTCTCTCTCAAATAAGTAAATAAAATATTTTTAAAAATATCTTCCAAAGTCTTTCAATATTATTTTTCCAGAAACAATTAAAACACTAAGTGTTTAATGATACTATAGGTCAATTCAAAAGTTAAAAACTAATGAATGGTTCTTATGTTATATTAAATATTGTTCATTGCAGAGCCAAGTAGAAAACTAGGATTGCAGGCTTGTCCACAGTACAATAACATGACCATGTACCACTCTGCTAGTCTGTCTGGGCTGCCATAACAAAATGGGTGGCTTGAATAACAGACATTCATTTCTCATAGTTGTGAAGTCTGGGAAGGTCAGGATCAAAATGCCAGAAGATGTGGCTCACAGTGAAGGCCCTCTTCCTGGTTTGCAGATTGTTAGCTTCTCACTGTATCCTCACATGGGACAGAGACAGAGTGAGTACTCTACTCTCTCTCCCTCTTATTTTAAGGACACTAATCCCATCATAGGGTCACCATGACCTCATCTAAGCATAATTACTTCCCAACGACCTCACCCTCAAACACCATCACATTAGGGGTTAGGGCTTGAACATATAAATCTGGGGGGATACACAAAAATTCAATCCTTAACAGCCACCTAAAGAAGACTCTTCCCAGCATCATGTTTAAATTGAGCCTTACTTTTTTCTTCTACTGAAAACATCAATTCATATCCTAAAGTTTTCTAAGTTTCCAAATGGTTTCTCCATTCTGCCATTTTCCTCCCAGGGAACCTCCTCCCAGGGAATATTGTGGGGTCTTCTCTACCTGGTCCCTTCCTAATTGTCTGTTCTCTTATGCCTGTTGCATAGCCTGGCAAATTCTCTTTCCACTTTACTCTTTTCCTAAACCTGAGTCACTGGTTCCTGCATCTCATGTCTTCCTCTGTCTTGATTTATTCCCTCATTCTGCTGGTATCCATATGTAACATCCTAAGGAAGAATGCTTTGAAGATAAACTTTCTGCATCCCTACATATCTGAAAAGGTCTCAATTCTGCCTACACACCAATGATAAATTGGCGAGGGAGTAACAACCAAATTTCCTCCACCCCAGGAATCTGAAATAATCTACCTTCCACTGTAAGTGACGTGCCCATCTGATTCTTTCCTAGGAGACATGTTTATCCCTCCTTCTAGAAAATCTTACTAAATAAAGAATATATAGGTTGTTTCTTTTAGGTTGCACATTGCGTGCTACGTGCTAGGAAAAGAAAGTATGTCTATGCCTTCCCCACGAAGATGGCGGGGGGCGGGAGGGGGGAGGAAAGGAAGAATATATGATACTACAACAGCCACAGGCATATAAATGATACGAATCCTCAAAAAGGAGGGGAATACATCATCAACATTGAGCTCTACCCTACGACTGTGATTCAGAAGATTTGTTATTTACCCTGGAATCTTCATTTTACCAACACAAGGTTACTCTGCTTCAAGTGATATATGGACCACACACTGGGAAAAGTTGTTTCAGACTTAACAAAGCATGAAGAAGATGAAACTGTTCTCTAATAGATGAAACATCAAAATCCTGTTTAAAGTAAAACATAACTAATTTGCTACAATAGAAAGAAAGAGTATAACAGTATCTCCCATTGCTGAGTTTTCTAGAACAAAATAACTGAAATTCTGGGGCGCCTGGGTGGCTCAGTCAGTTAAGCATCTAACTTTGGCTCAGGTCATGATCCCAGGGTCCTGGGATCATGCCGCATGTCAGGCTCCCTGCTCAGCGGGGAGTCGGCTTCTCCCTCTGCCCCTCCTGCTGCTCATGCTCTCTCTCTCTCTCTCAAATAAATAAATAAAATCTTTAAAAAAAATAACTGAAATTCTATAATACATACCTCTATCACAAAAAAGACTTAAAAATTCACAAAGTTAGTAAATCTAACTTTTAAAAAAATTATTGAAAATACCTTAACAGAGGCAGGGCCATTGTGCTGAACCATTCCAGGACTGCTTTAAAATAGCTAAAATACAATGTGAAAGGTGTCCCATACATCTGCATAACTCAGCATGCTTAATGGAAGGGAAATACTATTCCAGCAATGAGAGGTCAGAGTGGAAACCAAGCTACCTATTTTCAAGAAAGACCCATAATACAGGAAACTGGTTACACAGGTAGCAGAAGAACTAAGAATTCAAATAGAGATGAGCAATAACAGGGACCTGGTAACACCCCTAAGAGAGAGGCAGGATTACCGGGACTTGGAAGCCAGGGCCATCCAACAGAAGCTAGCAATAAGGCAAGCCTACCTGGCAGGAGCTGAGCTTAGAGAGAAAAGCAGTAAGAACTATAAGACACAACTGCTGCATGAGAAACAGTCTCACTTAGACAAAGGGGTAGGCAAGGGAGTAGGGGAAAATTCCCTGGCTTCTCCCTCCTCCCACCCTTAAGTAATTCATTAGGACCTCCCACTAAGCCAACTCAACAGTGGTGGAGGCCAAGGGAGCTATGGAAATGTGGTGCAGAGCAGAGCAGGGTGAGTGAAAGGATCTTAGGGCAATTAATGGTAAGAACATCAATAACCAAGGCAACCCAAGAGAACTGAAAACACATGTTCATATAAAATCTTGCACACAAATGTTCATAAAAGCATTATTCCCAATAGCCAAAAAGTAGAAACAACCCAAATGTCCTGCCACTGAAGAATGGATAAACACAATGTGGTATATCTATACAGTAAAATATTATTCAGCCACCAAAAAAGGAATAAAGGACTGTTACATGCCACACTCTTAATGAACCTTGAAAACATTATGATAAGTGAAAGAAACTGGAAAGATAGGCCACATATCGTATGATCCATTTATAGGAAATGTCCAAAACAGGTAAATCCACAGAGACAGAAAACAGATTAGTGGTGGCCAGAGAATGGAGGGAGAGAACATTCGGGACTAACTGCTACCAGTTAGATGTTTCTGTTTAGAATGATGGGAATGTTCTGGAATTAGACAGTGATAATAGTGGTACACCATAGTAAGTATACTAAAAAACCACTGAAGTGTCTATTTTGAAATGGTAAACTTTATGATATGTGAATTATAGCTCATCTTTTAAAATGTTAAAAAAATGACAAAAAATAAATAATTGAGAATAATAAACTGAAACCTAATGAAAAGTATTGTAATATCCAAACAGCATAAATTTTTAACAGGATATTTATTAAAAAAGCAACACGAGGCTAGAAAACTATCATTTATGTCACACAGTTCAAAGCTTTAAGGTCTCTAACAGCAATTTCCTAGAATCCCAGGAGGTAAGGATGCTTCCCTATAAAAATAATCCCATTAGACCTTATAACAAAGCTCTCTGATCCAGCACAATTGGGGCAGGGTTAGTACATGTATTGAAAATACTGGTTAAAGCAGAGAATAATAAAATACATATATGCTATGCATATGCACACATATACACATCAAAAGAGTAAAAATTTTGTTTTTACTTAAAATACAAATATAAATATTCACCCATATTCTGATATAAGATTAAAGGCATTTCTCCTTAGGTCCTCTGATTAAGATTTTACAGTATCTTTCTTATATGAACCCACACCTACAATGCAACATTTATATTTCCAATTCCCTTTGGGTTATAATGGAACAGAAGCTAAAATGGTGCACACAAAGTAATCTGCATGTGAAACTGTTAGATTTATATCATTTTCTCACAGTTCACTTGTGCATACTTAATTCAAAACCATTTTTTTCCAACTTGTCCTTACTGAGATTTTCCCAATACTTAATAATTTTCTTTGCTGTCACACTTATAGTTCATCATTTTATATAATGTTATACTGCAGAATTATAATGAGAAGAACTGGCATTCACAGGATTTGAAGGGGATGGGAAACCAGCTCACTAATAAGCACTGAATGTAACTGGCAGGAGCCGAACTGCATACATGTGGTAGACTACAGTCAACTACCCATGCGTGCTCAGTATCCCGTGGAAAGTTGTCAGTATCATTCAGAGTGAGCCTGTCAAACAGAAGCATATTCACTAAGTTTGGTAAGTAGACGTTAGCTAAGTAAACCTCCACTGTACCTCTACTCTGTTGAAAAGAAATAATCTAGCAGTAAAAACAGATAAAGGGAAGGAGAGTAGCAACATCAGGTTGGAAAGCTAGAGAAAGTCCTGACAACTTCCTACAAAATGCCTTGGCTGATTGGTTATTTTAAGTTTACATACATCAAAGAGGCCATTTCTCAGCATCGGTATTGGTTTGGTTAATAGTCCTAATGCCTTCTACCTCTCTACCCTGTAGTCGCCACCTCTTTGCTAAAATAACAACATCAAGAGTCCTCAGACCATCCCAGAAATTTGTTTTTTAGAAACATCCCAATCTCCAAAGAGCCAAACTTATGAGAACCCACATAACAAAAATGCATTCACAGAGAACCCACAGAAAGTTGAAAGTGTCTAACTCACAAAAAACTCCTTGAAGTTCCACTTGAATCCAGAGGTCAGTAGAGATTCCAGAAAAAAACCCCTCAACAATCAAGGTAGAGAGCACTACTGCACTACCCTACCTAACTAACTCCCCTCTGATCATACACACAACACAGATTATCTAGAATATCAAAGAATCTGGAAAGTTTACACTTTATATTGTAAGTATGTGTCTTTTGCCATGCGGGTCATTCATACTATTATTCCCAAAGTTTCATGAGCCTCCATAAAAGAAGATTGTGCTCCCATGCCCTATGGACATAAGGCTTGGCCAAATTATTTGGTTAATGAAATGGAAGTGCAAATCACATTTGTCACTGCTAAACTGAAGCTTTTAAAACCGTAACAGGTTTCCTCCACTATTCTTTCTCTCTGCGTGTCCCACACAGGGGCTGCTCCATCATCCTGGGAAGAATTTGACCCTCGGGACTGAGGCACAGCTCATAACTGTAGCCTTTGCAGTTGCAAACCATTATGTTAGAGTTTTTTGTAACATGCCACACCACAGTGAAAGCTGACTAACACAGCAGTGATAGATTTATGGGAAGGAAGAGAATACAAAGGAGGTTGACATCAGAACTATACCTTCCAACCATAAAAGACTTCTAAACCAATAGATAATCCCTAATTTTTAGATCAGTGCTTCTCCCAACTCTCTGTGCTGACGGATCAGTTACCTTTAAAAAAAAAAAAATTCCAATCTATTATAGACCAAATCTTATGTAAAATGTAATAAAATGAATTATTAGAAAATCAAAAGAAAAAAAGGCTTTCAAAATTTAAGCCCCAATTTTTATATTATCATTAGATTCACCAGAAAAAAAATTACTCTGTCAAACTATTAAAGTTTCTAAATGGTGAGGTGCCTGGGTGGCTCAGTCAGTTAAGCAGATGCCTTCGGTTCAGGTGATGATCCTGGGGCCTGGGATCAAGCCCCGCATCTGGCTTCCTGCTTAGTGGGGAGTCTGCTCTCCCTCTCACTCTGCTCCTCCCCGTCATGCTCGCTCATACTTTCTTTCCCCCTCTCTCAAATAAATAAATAAAATCTTTAAAAACAAGTAAAGTCTCTAAATGCTTACAATCCCAATTTCTGCCAGTACATCACTGCCAAACAATTACAGTGCACGGAACCACACTGGTCCACAGAGTACACTTTCAGTAGTACGTTTCAGAGCATGTGGAATTAAGAAATACAAAGGCTTTTATGATGATGTAAACTTCTGGGCAATTGTATAACTGAAAACAAAATTACAGACTAATTTTGTCCAGGAAACAGGTAAAATTCTCCTTAATATCATTCCTACTCTGCAAAAATATCTGTGGTTCCTTTTTTCTATAGGCATAAAAATCAGGGTGTTATTTTTTCCTTTTTTTTTTTTTTTTTTTGTAGTCCCTCAGTGATAGACATTTAGGTTATTTGAAAAGTGCCTAGCTCCCAGACTTAGTAATTTGAAATGAAATGTTTTCAGTTATAGCGAATAGAACCCAATTATTTTATATTGACATATGTAGTTTACTGCCTTTTTCTCTACTTATTATCATCTAACTACTGGAAAGCACCCAGTTTTCTTCAATTATTTAGAAACCTGCAATAAACATGGTTTAGTTCCCAAACTCCAAGTATATTTTAAATCACATTTAATTTCCTAAAGAATGAATCTTTGCTCTATTGAAGATGATTTAAAGTTTTAGAAATTCATCTCGAACCTTTAAGTAGTTTCTGGCTTGCCCAGAAATACTTTTTGGGTGGTAAGTTTCCAATCCTGATGAATGTCATTATACATCCACTGTCCTCCTGGGTTGCGATGGCAGCTGCTAGCTGCTTAAAAAGCTAGTTTTTAAAAAATGACTTAAAGGAAAAGAAATGACTGTTTCATTTTCTCTCAAATAAAGAAAAATATGTGTAATATATTTAAAGTGAAGTTGCTTTTCAAGTTTTAAAAATGTGGATGGCAAAAGCTAGATCCACTTCGGTTTGGACAACACAGAGAGTAAATCACTGGACTTGCGCAAGAGTCAACTGCCTTTTGAAATTAATAGTAATTTCTTTAGTAAGAAAAAAAAGACCATTACAAATGAGAGAATTTTTTCAATCCTGTCAATTAACATTTCTTGAGCACTGAATAAGGTATAAAATGTTTTCTCATCTACAATCTAGTTAGTATCTACAGCAACCCAGTTTAGGCAAGTAAGACAAATATCATCACTTTATCCCCACTGAGCCAAAGGAAGAACTGTGTTTCGAAAGCTCAACGATGATTTCAAACCTTTTTTTTTTTTTTTTACATACCAATTCATGGCAATTTCTTTCTTAAAGATCATTGGTTTTTGACTATTCTGAATAGTCATACCTAAATTATCTTCAGGTAGGTTGGCAAAAAAAATACAATAGAACAACAAATATTTACCAGCAACATTATGAATAAGCCCAGAGAAAGAACGTATAGTGCAGTCCACTTCTAAAATGATTAAAAGAGGAGACAAATATCACAGTATGCTAGAGTATTTTGATTACAGGTACAATTTTTTGTAATACAGAATTAAAGTCTAGACATTCTTTAATTTATATTCTCCTAAAAAAATACCACAAATGTCTCATCATTTAGGTAAAAACTAAATTAAGAAAATTTCCATTTTCAGGTAAATATAAGTAACAGTCAATTTAGCAATTAGACGAAATAAAGTTTTTGTTGCTGGTGTCTGAAGAACTATTTTATATTATCTTTGGGGGTTGAGAGAAGAGGTAGGTATAAAAGCAATGCTTTAAATTATATTACACTTCAATGATAAAAATATAAAGTTATGTTACTTTTTAAATCTCTGCCAATAGGTGAAGAAGCAATTTTTTTTTTTAATATAAGGTGGTATTTCAAGTACATATATAGAAAGTTAAGCTTATTGTGCTACAGGAATAGAATTCTAAAAACTGATCAATGTTACAGTTGGAGATTAATTCTACAGAACCTTTTAAGTTTATTGCTGTGTCAACCTACCAGCTGATAAATATGAGTACAGTCATGAATACAGTTAAATGTGTTTTAAATGTTTTTAAATGTTTTTTAAAACATTTTAATATGATCAGCAAAGCTACCAAGAACATTTTAACTAATCTTCATATGCATTTTGTAATGAAAAAAGATACTATAGTTGTTTAGCTAATTAATATCCATTTTCTTTTCCTTTGGTTTAGTACAAATTTATACATTAGAAAACTTAACAATAAAATTATCTAACCTATTTTGGAGGCTGAGAAAAAGTTCAACAAAGAAAAATGACTTTCTTCTTGCTCAACTCTTCTTTAAAAAGAAAAAAAAAGGAAAGAAAATTAAGTAGGGAAAAACAAAATACAGAATTCCTTGTGTTAAAGGCATGGTTAGTTCAGTTTTTTAAGGGTGTATTTCCAGCTATGTTGTCATCATCATCAAAATTCTATGCTCTACAGAGTCATATCAAATTAATGCTCACTACTCACAGGTACATTTTTTTTTTTTTTCCAAAGACATATTCTTTTAAATGCATTATTAACCCAAAAGTTTGGCTCTACTCTCAATTTTCAAACTTTTTTAAGTGAAAGCTCCTTAGTGAGAAAAAGTTGAGATCTAATGTATACAGAGACCCTGAGACCCTGTAACTTTGGGCAGAAAAGCTGTTCTTTCATCTAGATAAGAAAATAGGTTAGTGGGGTGCCTGAGTGGCTCAGGCAGTTAAGAGTCCACTTGGGCTCAGGTCTTGATCCTGGGTCCCTGGAATGGAGCTCAGCATGGGGCTCTCTGCTAAGCAGGGAGTCTGCTTCTCCCTCTGCCCTCCCCCACTTATGCTTGTGCTCTCTGTCTCTCTGCCTCTGAAATAAATAAATAAAATCTTAAAAAAAAGAAAGAAAAAATAGATTAGTCATTTAAATTTTCCCAGCATACTGCCTGTTCCTATTTTCTATCACAATTTCATTTATCTTAGTTTTTCCCATCTCTCCAGTAAAATTAAGGGCTCACTGATTAAATCTGATGTTCTTCAAGTTCTTAGACACTTAATAAATATTGGTTGATGAAAATAATTCACCAAATGCTATCCCAAGTATATGAAGAGATTTTAAATTATGTTACACACCCTCACAAAGGGTAGCATTTTTAAAAATCAACTTGAATTGTAAAAAAAAAACTTAACAGAGGGCATTTTTACATTAAAATAGGAAGTAGATAATTTTTAGTTTTCTGTTTACAAAAAATTTTTTAATTATTATACTTTCGATATATAAGCATTAAATCCTAAAAAAATTTTAAAATGCAGTTTTCCAAATGCACATAGGGCCCAAGTATATTTACGAGACACAATTTCTAGTAAATCAACATTAGTCCTTATGACAGTTCCCAAATCTAATTCTCATATAGTTCCTTTCCCATATTTTTATATTTCTAAAACCTACTTAGTGGGTTTAATCATAAATATGTCGGAGGGGGTACCTAACACAAGTACCAAATTTTAACTGAGGTTCTTATAGTAGTTTTGGTATCTCTATGTAAAAATCAACTTGTACATTCTCAATCAATACTTCTCAATCTTATAAATGGCCATAAAAAGAAGTAATAAAATAGAATGCCAAAAGTGCCTGAATGATAGGTGGATGTCTAAATGGTCTTTTAACAAAAAACTACTAGTCAAGGCAGTTGTATAGAGAAGATGGAGAAATATTAATGTTTGTGTATAAGAAAGAATTATTAATGACTATTTTAATAAAATTTAAGAAGTCTCTTATCCCCATAATTTTATATAATTATCATCAGGCAAACAAAACTAATCTAAGTCAGCAGATCACATGGTCTTTCTCAAAACTTTCTTTAAAGTTTTCAATAACTCTCAAGAAACAGGCCTCATCTAATTTGCAGGACTGCAAGTCCTTAGACCTGTGATTTCCAATAAAGGAGCCAGTAGACACATGTAACCATTGAACACTTGAAATAAGGTTAGTGCAACTGAGAAACTGAATTTTAAATTTTATTTAATTTTAATTACTTTATTAAATTTAAATTTTAAAATTACTATTCAACTCAGTTACTAGAACTTTTAATTCTGTTTGAAAAAAACTTGGGTTTGTATTCTTAAACTGAAAATTTTATTAAATCTAAATATAGATCAAGTATTTCCAATGAAAAAATATCAGAGCTAAAAGAATACAAAAGAACAAAAATACCTCAATGAATTTTATATTGATTATATTAATATTAAAATATTTTGACATACTGGGTTAAATAAAATTTTTCATTATTAAAATTCATTCAACTGTCCACCTTTTACTTTTTTTAATATAGCTACTAAAAGTTCTGAATTACATAAGTGGCTTACATTCTATTTCTATTAGACAGTACTGCTTTAGACAACATGTATAAAATCAAAACTTTTTAAAAGTCGGCTTCTTTAAGGTATAATTTACATGCAATAAAATGCAGTCTTTTACAAGTATAGGTCTATAAATTTTGACAAATGTATGCAGTCATGTAACAACCAGCACAATTGGGACATAAAATATTTTCATCACCCCAAGAAGCTCCTTCATGCTCCTCTGTCAACTCACAACTCCTACCTCCAAACCCTGACAACTCTGTCTTCTGTCCCTATAGCTTTGCCAATTCTAGAATGTCATATAACTGGAATAATATAGCATGTAGACTTTTAAATCTGATAAAATCAAATTTTAAATACTACAGTACTCTCCCGGCACTAAAGGATGATTATCATTCTGATATTTCCTTGTATTATGAACATTTTCCCAAGGCCTGGTTTTCATTATTCTACTTCTAAAACTGAGCTTTCTTCCTTGTCACTGTTACAGTAATTTATTTATACCACTAGAATACAACTGTATTATAGTTCTTTACATACAAGTTCTTCCTCACTAGACTGTAAGCCAGAAGCCTGACATCTAGACCAACTATGCTTTCCATCGGGTTAACTGCCTAATGAAATTAACAGTGCAAATAACAAGGCTAAGAAGATTTCATTTAAAAAAAATTGAGATTGTATTATAAAAAAGGAAAAGAAAAACAAAAAGAATTGAGTCATGCAGAAGTTTATCCTCTAGATTAGATGTCTACTTTTACTGAGGTCTCAAAAAAGGATATTAGGCTCTAGAAGATCCAAGAACTACAATGCCACCTAACCAGGTGCAAATGCTAGTGGAGATTTAACTTACACCAATATTTTTACCCAGATTGCTATTGATTTTGTCAGGGCTTACTAACAAAGTTGAATAAATTTGGAGCAGTCTGCCCTAGCACTATTTTTCTCATAAACTCTGTTACTTCTGGTACATGATTTTACAGAACATAAAAGCTTTTCAGGAACACCTGTATTACATTACAGTAGGAACCACATGAAGGTAAAGACAACAAATCCGATGGCTCTATCTGAAAGGTCGGATATTTGTAATCATTAATTTTCATATAAATATATGAAGTATAACAAGTCTTTAAGTAAATAAATAAATTGTACAACTAACTTTAAATCTTTCAAACACTTACTGAAGTCTCCAGTAAGAAAAACTCCTTCTGCTCCTGGGGCCCATTCTTTGCAGTATAAACCACCATCGGCACATGTGTGGACACCAAATGATTCATAACCTCTGGAAAATTTATCAATACCACCTTCGTTCTCTCCGATGTTGTTCAAAGTCTCGATAAACCGCTTATACCTTTGAAAAAGTGCAAAAGAAGGAAGTTAGAAAATAAAATCATATTCCCGGAAAGCTACTGTAATTAAGTAAATGCTTTATTTACTCTTATTCAGAAAAAGAAAAGAAAAAAGATATTAAAGAGGAATAATGTGAATAATTTCACATAATAAGGTAGCAATTACCTCACAGGATAAAATCATCCTTATCTCAAACTGAACCAATCTAACATTTTTTGGTAATTTCATGCATTTTGGTATGAGAGAGAAAACACAATTGTTCTATATTCCATGAAATTTTTAAAAAATCAGCATTATAGCAACTTCTATGTCAAAATAGTATGATGAAGGAGCATCCCTATGTGTCTCTCTTCTAACCCCTAAGAAAATAAAAGAAAAATAGTCAAAAGCCAGCAAGATAAATAAAATTACCCTACAACAGGGTTTGGCTGATTTTTCCTGTTAAAGGATAAATAGTAAATTGGTCCACTTCACAACAACTCAACTATCTCTCTGAAGCATGAAAACTACTGCAGACAACATGTAAATGAATGGGTATGGCTGATGCCAATAACACATTATTTACAAAACAGTTATTGGCCAAATTTGGCCTATGGGCGGTAGTTTGCCTAGTCTGCCCTATATCAACTAAGCATGGAAAGAACATACTACATCATGGCAAACTGTAAAAGCTAGTGGCCACGAGAAGAAACCAAAGATTCCTTCCCAAGGAGGACCAAGAGTAGCACATGGTTGTTCCTGACCCTCTCCCAGAGCCAGAGTCCATACAGCTATGCCAACAAAACACTACTATTGTCACTAATACCAACAGATCTAGGGAGAAGCTATGACAAAACAGGTAACACTGAAGTGAGGCAGGTGGTAGGTGCTTTTTGTCAGAAGTGAAGGTTCCAGAACAATGAACTGAGCAATGCTATTAAGCTTCCTTGCACTTCCCCAGACCCTGAGGGGTGAGCAATAAAAGTCCCAGAAAGATGACATGAATCCAAGTAGGGGATATACAGGGAATATTTTGCACTATATTTCAACTTAATTAAAAATGAACGCAATAGGGGTGTCTGAATGGCTCAATCGGTTAAGAGTCTACCTTCGGCTCAGGTCATGATTCCAGCGTCCTGGGATGGAGCCCCGGGTCAGGCTCCCCTGCTTAGCAGGGAGTCTGCTTCTCCCTCTCCCCTACCCCTGCTCCTGTGCTCTCTCTCTCTATAATAATAAATAAAATCTTTAAAAAAACTGAATTCAATAAAAATAAGAGATGAGGAAAAAAATAAGAGATGAGGGATTATATGAAAAACAATAGAATGAGAGGTAAAATGAGACCCCTACACCTAAGGAAACAAAAGGAGGAACAAAATATGTCACTGGAAAATAATAAATTAGAATTGGCAAGAAACAAAATGCACATATAATAAAAACAGCAAATTATTAAATGAATAAATAATTGGAAATTTATGTAATTAGAGAAGAAAAAGGCAAAGAAGTGGAGTATATTAAAGAAGCTAAGAGGTACGCAAAATTGACAAAAATGTTCTAAATAAGGATAGCTGCTGACTCCGAAGAACAAAACCAAATAAAATGATGCAAAAAATATAAAGCTGGAAAATTTTTCTCTCAGAATTAAATCTGCATATTTGGGGTACCTGGGCAGCTCAGTCGGTTAAGGGCTCGGCTCAGGTCATGATCTCCAGGTCCTGCCCAGTGTGGGGCACCATGCTCAGTGGGTAGTCTGCTTGTCCCTCTCCCTCTCCTTCTGCCCTGCCCCCCCAGCTCATGCTCACTCTCTCTCTCAAATAAATAAAATCTTAAAAAAGAATTAAATTTGCATATTAAAAAAGAGCATGCTATGTTTTAAGAAAAATTTGGAAAACAAACACAAACACGCACATGTGCAACACCTCCCAATTTAAGCTACTGAAATTCAAAGGATAAAGAAAGAACTCCTCAGACAACCAGTCATAAAAAAGCAAGCAGAGGGAGGTTTTTGTTTTTGTTTTGCTTTGTTTTTCTCAAAGGAACATCACACTAAAGACCAAAAGATAAAGCCAAGCCCACACATTTCTGAGAAGGAAAGGGAGTAATCTAATGGTATTATATAAGGCAATTTCCTCAAACCTAAGGAATTCTTTAAATACTGTCAAATTAAAAAATAAATTTAAGTTTATTACACTAATAAACTATGGTTGAAGGGGAAAAAAAACAAAACTAGGTGATTAAAAGATTAAAAACACATACACAGAGGAATTAAAAGTCATGGCAGCAGTGTTGCTGAACTCTGAGTCTTTAAATATAGAACCATGGCTAGACAATGGTGCATATGTGTGAATGTGATAACAAAAAATAACCTCAATGATTAAAGTAAATTTTATTGTAAAAGAAATGAGATGAGGGAAAGGAAAACAGAAGAAAACACAGTGTACTTTTAAACCCCTTCACCTATTTTGCCCATTGCCCCACCAACCTCCTCTCTCGCAACCACCAGTTTTTCTCTATATTTTTAAGAGTCCATTTTTTGTCTCTTTTTTCTTTGTTCGTTTGTTTTCTTTGTTAAATTCCACATAGTAGTGAAATCATATGGCAGGTGTCTTTCTCTGACTGACTTATTTCACTTAGTATTCTAGGTCCATCCATGTTGTTGCAAATGACAAGATCTCATTCTTTCTTTCTTTTTTTGGTATTAATTTAATTTAATTTAATTTTATTATGTTACGTTAATCACCATACATTACATCATTAGGTTTTGATGTAGTATTCCATGATTCATTGTTATGGCTGAGTAATATTACACACACACACACCCCACTTCCGTATCCTCTGTATCCATTCAACTATCAATAGACATTTGGGTTGATTCCATATCTTGGCTACTGTAAATAATGCTGCAGTAAACGTAGGGGTACATATATGTTTTTGAATTAGTGTTTTCATTTCCTTTGGGTAAATGGCCCATAGTACAATTACTCGATCATACAGTAATTCTACTGTTAAGTTTTGGGGGAGCCTCCATACTGTTTTCCACAGTGGCTGCACCAGCTTGCATTCCCACCAATTGTGTATGAGTTGTATAAGTTCTTCATATATTTTGGTTATGAACCCCTAATCAGATACATCATTTGAAATTATCTTCTCCTACTCAGGAGGGCTGCCTTGTTTGGTTGATAGCTTCCTTTGTTGTGCAAAAGGTTTTTATTTTGGTGTAGTCCCAATAGTTTAATTATGCTTTTGTTACCCTTGCCTGAGAGGACATATCTAGAAAAATATTTCTATGGCCAATGTCAAAGAAACTACTGCCTATGTTTTCTTCTAGAAATGTTATGGTTTCAGAACTCACATTTAGGTCTTTAATCCATTTTCAGTTTATTTTTGGGTATGGTGTAAGAAAGTAGTTCAATTTCATTCTTTTGCATGTAGCTGTCCAGTTTTCCCAAAACCATTTGTTGTAGAAACTGTCTTTTTCCCACTATATATTCTTGTCTTCCTTGTTGTAGATTAATTGACCATAATAGTGTAGGCTTATTTCTGGGCTCTGTATTCTGTTCCATTGATCTGTGTCTAATTTTGTGTCAGTACCATACTATTTTGATCACTACAGCTTTATAGTATACCTTGAAATCTGGGATTGTGATACCTCCAGATTTGTTTTCCTTTTTCAAGATTGCTTTGCTATTTGGGGTCTTTTGTGGTTTGTACAAATTTTAGGATTATTTGCTTTGGTTCTGTGAAAAATGTTGCTGGTATTTTGATAGGGATTACATTAAATCTATAAATTGCTTTGGACAGTATGGACATTTTAACAATACTGGTTCTCCAATCCATCAGCATGGAATAGCTTTCCATTTCTTTGTGTCATCTTCAATTTCTTTCATCAATGTTTTATAGTTTTCAGAGTACAGGTTTTCCCCTCCTTGGTTAAGTTTATCCCTAGGTATTTTATTCTTTTTGGTACTATTTGATACTATTGTAAATGGCTTAAACCCTTTGTTGACAGATGTACACTCCAGAAAACAACATTTTTGAGTATAAAGGAAGATGTATATAAATTTCAGACATTTCTTTCATTTCACTTCAGTATCTTTGTTTCAAATAAATTTAAGTTAAATTTAACACATATTTTTCTCATGTTTCATTATATTATTTCTGTCTATCAAGATATTTCTCTATTCTCCTACCTATATGTAAGCATACAGAATATCAGGAATAATGTTCCCCAAATATTAGTGACAATTTCTTTCATGGGGTTTCTTTTTACTTTCTCCCTTTCATTGTTCCAATCATTTATAACAAATAAGTTACCATTTAAATAAAAAATGGGTTGTGAGATTGAGCCCCACATCAGGCTCCATGCTCAGCGGGGAGTCTGCTTGAGATTCTCTCTCTCTTCTCCCTCTGTCCCTCCCCCATGTGCTTGCACACTCTCTCTCTAATAAATAACCTTTAAAAAAAAAAACAAAACCAATAGTTCACAAAAAAATACAAATGGCCAATAAACATATGAAAAGATGTTCAAATTCATATGTAACTAAAGAAGTGCAAATCCTAAACTTGAAAATTCTACTTTCTACCTAAAAAAATCAGTAAACATGATAGTCTGTGTGAACACAGTATAGCGCAGAGGAAAAGACATTCTCAAAGACAGTTTGGTATGATATAAACTAGAGAACAATTTGGCATCAGCTATGAAAATTTCAAAATCACGAAGTAATTCCATTTTTAGAAATTTATGCTTTGGATCTACAGAACAAGGAAGCAAGACCATCTATGGTGTACAGTGATAATCATTATGGCACTATTTATGACACCAAGCCATGGAAAATAACCTACCAGATCAACAGTTGGGAGACTAGTTGAATAAACTGTGGAACATCCAAACAATAAATTACACAAGAGTCATTAAGAGGAATGAGGTAGAGAGAAATGGGCTGATACGCAAAGATGCCCCAAATGGATTGCTAATTTTAGGGAAAGAAGTTATAGAACAGTATTCTGCAAAGCAGCTACTTGCATAAAGAAAATATAGATACGGCTATGAATGGCATGCAGATCCATTTTCACAGGGCCTCTTCCTCAGCTCCAGGGGTGGGGTTCCAATGGCCTGAGGTGGGCAGGGGCCTTAAGACTTCCTAACACCACCACAGTCACCACATTTGCTTCGATGACAGCAAAAACATGCCATATAATCAGATCAATGGAGTGAAGTGGCTTATAGGAGTGGTAGGTGTGGGTGGGAATATTTCATATATGACCCCCTTTTGTATTGTTAATTGAAGTATATTTGACACTATATTACATTAGTTTCAGGTGTACAACTTGTCATTAGATAGACATGTTTACTATGCTATCTATGTTATTATGCAATGCTTACCATAAATGGAGCGATCACCTGTCAGCATAGAACGCTACTGCAATAATACTGACTATACTGCCTATGCTGTACCTTTTATTCCCGTGACTTACTCATTCCCTAATTGGAAGCCTGTACCTCTCACTCCTCTTCACCCATTTTGCCCATCCTACTACCCACCTGTCCTCTGGCAACCACCCATTTGTTCTCTGTATTTATATGTCTATTTCTGCTTTTTGTTCATTTATTTTTTAGATTTCACATATAAGTGAAAGCATATGGTATTTGTCGTTCTCTGACTTTTTTCACTTAGCTATCCACGTAGTCGCAAACGGCAAGGTCTTATCATCCCTTCTCATGACTGAGTAATATTCCATCGTGTATGTGTATACACACCACTTTTTCCTTATTTATTTATCTATTGATGGACAATTAGGTTGCTTCCATACCTTAGCTATTGTAAATAACACTACAGTAAACACAGGGTATATATATCTTTTTGAATCAGCCTTTTTGTTTTCTTTGGGTAAATATCCAGTAGTGGAATTATTGAATTGTATAGTATTTCTATTTTTAATTTTTTCAGGAGCTTCCATACTGTTTTCCACAGAGGCTGCACCAATTTGCATTCCCACCGACAGTACACAAGGCTTCCTTTTTCTCCACATCCTTGTCAACACTTGTTATTTGTCTCTTTGATACTAGCCATTCTGACAGGTGTAAGATGATATCTCATGGTTTTGATTTGCACTTCCCTGATGATTAGTGATGTTCAGCATCTTCTCATGAGCATCTTTCGATAGTCTGTTGGCCATCTGTATGTCTTCTTCAGAAAAATGTCTATTTGGGTCCTCTGAAGATTTTTAATCAAATTATTTGGGGATTTTTGGTGTTGAGTTGCCCCTTTGTATTATATATATACCCAGTACATATGAATACACACACATACATGCACACACATGTACACATGTGCGTGCAGCATGCACACACATCCATGGTGTTATAAGTATAAAAATTATATTTAATCCATGATCTGAAACAAATTAGCTTTTAACAAAATGACATGACCCCAGTCTCATTGACAGCCCTTACTCCAAGGGGCACAAACTGAACCACCCACAGAAACCAGAGAAGTATCACATATATGAGGAGCTGCCCCACATAAAGAAACACAAAAGTGTGAGCCTGATGAGAAAAGATGAAGGTGGCCTTAGAGTACAGAAAACAATGCAGAAAGGAACTCTCATAAGATGGAAAGTACAAACCCCACTGAAAAACAAAAGCTTCTATTTAATAGCTACAGCCCATTGTTACCAAGTGTGATTTGCCAGATCAAATAGTTACTCAAGAATCAAAAAAATCTGAGATTTTTCTATGAACTCTCCCTAATTTAAATATTGGCAATGTTTCAAAAATCCTTAAAATACTGACCTGGACCAAAAAAAAAAAAAAAAGGTCTATAGATATAATGAGATACTAGTATGCAAACCCTCTCACAGTCTCAAAGTCCTATGAGAAAATGTGTTTTTTGTTTTTTGTTTTGTGTTTACTTCTTACGAATATCATTCAGCTATAATTCGTGGGTGTATGAAAACTCTAACCCATATTAAACAACATAGTAACAACATTCCATAAAATGATCAAATAGTAAGGAACAATCAACAAAATTAATTTGGACTTAGGGCGAAAAGAATAAAAACACATATATACATAATACAAGGAAAATTACTGATTAAAAAAAGATACAACTCTGGGAGGTTAAACAAATGCGGTAATAATTTTATTGTTAATGTGAGCCTAATCTTAAAAACACTTCAGATTTAAAGTTTAAGTTTAAAAAAAAATCACTCATAAGAACTTTCATAAAATATGTACAAATGTCCCATTTACTAAAATTTCAACGGAAATAGGATTATAGCATTATATTACTTTAACTAAATATCTTGACTTCCCTCAAGGTCAGCCCTATAGCTTCTGATACAGAAATACACATTCCACTTTGAAATCACTGTGGCTCAAAAAAGAAAATGCCTGAGGACACAGCAAGCTCATCATGCCTGTGCCCTCTCCTACTACAGTCATCTCTCTTAATATTTTGCTATGAATTTATAGGATATTTAAAAACTAGGTCAAATTCTTAGTAACCAAAGAACATAAAATGAAGTTAGTATAGCAACTAGAATTTGGTCAGATATAGATTTGATCTCTACACTGATGTTTTTAATCCTTTTTACGAAGGAAGAAACAGAGGCACAGCTAAATATGTTAAGTTGTCCAAGGTCAAGAAGGTAAGGAGCAATAGAGATGAAGCATCATTTATCACAAAAGGTATACTTTAAGTGAATCAAGAGACAAAAATCTCAAATTAAATGTCACATTTTCTTTTTAAAGAAAGTCCTTAAAATTTCATTCATAAAGCTATTAATCTTTTAATTAAGAGACTCAGCTTAGTCTTTAGAAATAAAGTGCAGGTTATATCCTGTTACATACTCTATGTGACTTTGAACAAGTCACTTAATCTCCCTTTTCCTTAATTTCCTCCCCTCTTAAATGGGAGAAACATATAGGTTCTAAGGAATCAATGAAATCACACTGGAGCCATCCCCACAGTAGCCAGCAAGCACTCAGTAACTGTTGGCTGCAACTTCAGTGAGGGGCAATGCTGTAGGATACTTTTTAATTTATCTTTTTTTATTTATAGCACTGATTTAGATTTTAATATATATGTTAATTATTAGCAAACATTAAGGGTTTTTCCCCTCAAATTCCAAAAGTGTTTAAGAATCTTTACCATTCTTTTCCTGTTGTGGAAATTACAAATAAAGGCATACTAACACATAGCACATACTAAGTACTCCATATTGACTTGAATGCACGGAATATGGAAAGTTTGGAAAAAAATTAAATAGATTGGATTGACGGGGGGGGGGACAGTTATTTTACAGAGGTAGCAGGAGTAATTTTAGAAAAAAAAAAAAAAAAGAAACAAACTGAAATCTTTGCTCTCCTGGAAGATAATTCATCCTAGATCAGTAGTGAATTTCTAATTTCAGGCAGAGTTGTGAACATAGGCGATAGGTCAAGGGAGATGGATCATACCTTATCTAGAAATGTCTAGGATGTAGAATCCTTTCTCAAGTGTTTCTGAGTGGTCCTGAAACCTAAGGAACCCATGGGGGAAATTCCCTCCCTGCTACCTTAATTTTCAAGATTTTATATTGTCATTTGCTTCCTCATGGAGACTTGTATTGGAGGCAAGAATAAGCACAGAAGTAAAAGCTCAACAGGAATTTTTAATAGCTAAACAATGGGAAAATAAGGTTAAAAGAGGAGGGAATGGGATTTTTGAAAGAAAAAAATAGCTTTTTAAATCAGCCTTTAAAAAGACTTCAAGGTTCCTCGCAGGAACTTTCTTCTCAGGTGAAAACTATCCAGAATATGCACAATTATCCATGTATTAAAATGTCAAATGAATCCCTACTTTTGTATCTTTGGGGTAAATACCCAGTAGTGCAATTGCTGGATCATATGGTAGCTCTATTTTCAACTTTTTGAGGAACCTCCATACTGTTTTCCAGAGTGGCTGCACCAGCTTGCATTCCCACCAACAGTGTAGGAGGGTTCCCCTTTCTCCACATCCCCGCCAACATCTGTCATTTCCTGACTTGTTAATTTTAGCCATTCTGACTGGTGTGAGGTGGTATCTCATTGAGGTTTTGATTTGGATTTCCCTGATGCCGAGCAAAATTGAGCTCTTTTTCATGTGTCTGTTGGCCATTTGGATGTCTTCTTTGGAAAAATGTCTGTTCATGTCTTCTGCCCATTTCTTGATTGGATTCTTTGTTCTTTGGGTGTTGAGTTTGATAAGTTCTTTATAGATTTTGGATACTAGCCTTTTATCTGATATGTCATTTGCAAATATCTTCTCCCATTCTGTCGGTTGTCTTTTGGTTTTGTTGACTGTTTCCTTTGCTTTGCAAAAGATGTCCACAATAGCTAAACTGTGGAAAGAGCCAAGATGTCCATTGACAGATGAATGGATAAAGAAGATTTGGTATATATATACAATGGAATATTATGCAGCCATCAAAAGGAATGAGATCTTGCCATTTGCAATGACGTGGATGGAACTAGAGGGTATTATGCTGAGCGAAATAAGTCAAACAGAGAAAGACATGTATCATATGACCTCACTGATATGAGGAATTCTTAATCTCAGGAAACAAACTGAGGGTTGCTCAAGTGGGGGGTGGGGTGGGAGGGATGGGGTGGCTGGGTGATACACACTGGGGAGGGTATGTGCTCTGGTAAGCGCTGTGAATTGTGCAAGACTGTTGAATCTCAGATCTGTACCTCTGAAACAAATAATGCAATATATGTTAAGGAAAAAAAAAAAGAAGATAGCAGGAGGGGAAGAATGAAGGGGGGGGAAATCGGAGGGGGAGAAGAACCATGAGAGACGATGGACTCTGAAAAACAAACTGAGGGTTCTAGAGGGGAGGGGGGTGGGAGGATGGGTTAGCCTGGTGATGGGTATTGAGGAGGGCACGTTCTGCATGGAGCACTGGGTGTTATGCACAAACAATGAATCATGGAACACTACATCTAAAACTAATGATGTAATGTATGGGGATTAATATAACAATTAAAAAAAAGAAAAAAAATGTCAAATGAAGATTTAGGCATTTGAGACTTTAAAGTGAACAGTTTATGTCTCTTAATTAAGGATAAGTATTCTACAACAAAAACTGCAACATATTTATTACAGATTAAAAATATTTATGTGCTAATAATTCAGTTACATAAAATAAAATCCTTTCCTTTAGAAGTTTATTAGTCCAGGGTGCCTGGGTGGCTCAGTCGGTTAAGTGTCTGCCTTCAGCTCAGGTCATGATCCTGGGGTCCTGGAATCGAGCCCCGCTTCGGGCTCCTTGCTCGGCGGGAAGCCTGCTTTGCCCTCTCCCACTCTCCCTGCTTGTGTTCCTGCTCTCGCTATCTCTCTCTCTGTCAAATAAATAAATAAACAAAATCTTAAAAAAAAAAAAAGTTCATTAGTCCCATGGAAGAGTGTTCAACTCAGGACAGGAGAGGTTTGGGGTAAGCAAGCATTCCCTGAGGAGGAAGCAAGACAACAGAAGGAACTGGTGGGAGAAGAGGAGGTTAGAGAAGGCGTTAGGGAGTAGTCGACATTTATGCTGTATCTTGAAGGATAAGTAGTATATTTTGAAAGCTAGAGAAAAGACAGAGAAGGACAATACATAGGTAAAAACCCGGAGGTTCTTGTTGACATGACAACTAGCTGTGTGTAGCCAGAGCAAGAGAATGGGTAGGAATCTAGAAGCCAATCAGGATGGAAAAGATAGTTTTTGGCTAGACAATAAAATAAATAAAAACCCTAAAGACTTTAAAAAGGAGATAACTGACATGATCAAAGACAGGTTTTAAAGGGAGCAATTTGAAGGATAAATTTTGGTAGGCAGAGTCCAAAGGTTAATGAAATCTTTATTAAAATAGACTCAATATTAAAAGCACAGGGATTTGTAGACTCTTCTTTTACACAAGATCGATCAATGAAAAGAATTTTTAAATTGGTATCATACTGAATGTGGTTTCTTATTTTTAAATGTTGTTCCTTATTTTTAAATGTTTAAATGTCATTAATCAACAAACGTATAAATTTCCAAGCTTCCATTTAAAATCTTAGTCACTCTTCTAATCTCTATCCAGTTCAGTGTATACTCAACTTCATCTACCAGGAAACACCAGAGATGGGACCATTTAAGTAAAGGTGATGAACAAGGAGTGGTAAAATCCACCCATTTATTCCATATGTATTACTGAACACCTACTATATATCTAGTGCTATGCTAGTCACTGCAAACATAGAGATGAAAGACATCACAAAGTGGCTTCAAGACATTGTTCATAATGTGTGGGAGATAGTAAAGAAAAAGCAAAGTGAGAAAGCATTACATAAGGCATTGGTAAAGGCTTTTAACCAGAAACCAGAAGTAGCTAAAATATAAATCCCACAAAGACAAGGAAAATTATCTGTTTTGCATACTGAGGTAACCAAACCCTAAAGTACTAGCACACAGTAACTAATCAATGAAAAATTTTTAGTGAGCACTTACTATGTTCAGATTGTGGCTAAGCAATGGTGATACAATGGTCAGATTTAGGTTTAAGATTAGAATTATTATGCTGGGATTTGAATCCCAATCCTACCTTTTACCAGCTATAACTAAGACTAAATTTCCTCATCTAATAACAGAACCTACTTCATAAGGTTGCTTTGATAACCAAATGAGATAAAATACCTAAAAATGCTTAGCATGATACCTTTGCATGAAATGAATAAATACTATTAGGACAATAAAAGTATTAAAAATGATTGCTGCATTTGAGATCAACATAAAAAAAATTAATAGCCTCTTAAAATGTAAGAGAGTTACAATGCATTGTAACTGTACTACACTCCCTGATTCACTCAGTTCCACTGGCCCTCTGAGCTTCGTGCACTCCTTTGACTGGACTTATGGAGGTTGTCACTTGCAAGTGACTACCAGTGGAGGTCAGATTCTACAACATGCATGTGTGGAGGAATAAAGGCTCCATGGGACAAATTTTGACCAATAAGATATAGAAAATGGGAAGGAATCCTCAGAGAAATTCTTCCCCCAGCCTCCTGAAGGTCCTGTGTGACCAAACAACCAGCTTTGTAAGGAAATACATGATCTCACATAGGAAGCCGATTCATCAACTTGGTGCTATATCAAGATCAAACATATGGAACCACAAAAGTGAATAGCAAACTATGGGATGTGATGACCCAATAAAGACACCGACTGCTGCCAGGACCCAAAACACATCCTCCTCAGCATTCGGTGCTATTTAAGATGAATGCAAACCATTCTGTGATTTAGAAGGGATGAAAAGTGAGTGGAAGGCAATTAATTCCCACCATCTCATTTCTATTCAAACATAGCACTGTGCAGGTATGTGGTTTTTATTCAAGTAGTTAGTCTCACTATCACAATCCTTACCAATATTCATGAGAATTGGGACTCGATGTTAATTAAAATAACTATTTCACATATGGAATTAGCCTAAGACTAAATGGTCTGGACCACCTACTATGTGCCAGGCATGATGGCGTACCAGAAAGATCAGACTTTAGAAATAAAAGTTTGGGTTCAATTAATAGGCTCATTAGCAAACTGCCCTTAGGTTTTTTACTTAATGGTCTTAGAGTTTCAGCTTGCCCACTGATAAAGCAGAAAGATAATACCATTGATGTTAGGGTTGTACTTATATACAGTTCACCTTTGAACAACATGTGTTTGAACTGTGCGGGTCCACTTATACTGCTGATTTTTTTTATAAAGACAGTACTGTAAATGTATTTTCTCTTATGATTTTCTTAATAATGTTTATTTCACTAGCTTACTTTATTGTAAAAATACAGTACATAATATATACAAGATACAAGATACAATGTTAATAGACTGTTTATATTATTGTTAAGGCTTTCAGCCAACAGTAGGCTATTAGTAGTTACATTTTGGGAGTCAAAAGTTATATGCTAGTTTTCCACTGTGAAGGGGGTTGGTGCCTCTAACCTCTGCATTGTTCAAGGATCAACTGTATAAATAATTTACTTGTAAATTTATTAAAAATAAATTATTTTATGGCATATCTCATATTTAAAAAAATATTTTTTTAAAAAAAATTAATTTTTTAATTAATTTTAAAAAGAAATTAAGGGATTTCTAATTAGAAAAAGAAGTCAATGAAACTTTGAAAAAATGAAATAGTTCTATCATGCTAATTATACTACAATACTAAAATCTAAATATTAATTCAATTATAAGCAAGCATTAAGTGAATTATTAATTTTAACCTTTTAAAAAAACCTTACTCATTTTGTACCATATCTAAAACACAATCAAATGCAGAGCCAATCCGATAAATACATCCTCAGATCACATTTAAGAACAAATAGTTGATCTCTTATTTTCTAATGTGAAAGAATAAAAGCTATTTAAATATCAGTTTTGCTCCTACTTGACCTAAAGTATAATTTGACTACTTGGTGATGAACAGCTAAAATTTGTGCATGTGTCATACAGTGTTTAGTAATTGCATATGTTGTTATAGGAGAGGTTCGTGATGTATCAGCATTTGAACAAGAATAAACAAGAACCAAAAAAAACCACCAAACTTAAAAGGTAGTTTTCTTTGAACCATTCACTTTGAGTTTCAAATCTCTGAGAAACAAACTGCGGGTTCTAGAGAGGAGGGGGGTGGGGGGATGGGTTAGCCTGGTGATGGGTATTAAAGAGGGCACGTACTGAATGGAGCACTGGGTGTTATACACAAACAATGAATCATGGAACACTACATCAAAAAAAAAAAAAAAAGCAGAACACAGAGTATGTTTAAACCAAATCTATGATGTTTTCTTAATTAAAATAAATCTGATTCAAACATAAAAAAATAGATGTAGAAATTATGACTATATAGAAATCATTAAATCTTTCTTTTTAGGGAGTGGGAGAATGAGGTCATTTCAAAACTGTTAAAAATTAACTTTTAAAAGTTTGCTGCTACTATTTAAAACAGTGTCCTGAAAGTAAATAGTGATTGTTATTTATTAAATGTTCTTTCCTAATTCTGGTTCTGAGCCATAGAGGTGAAGGGGTTGGGGCAAGTTATTGCTGAGATCCTCCCAGTTCTAAGTCCTACAAAACCAAAAACATGAAATGTTCTTATTCAATTAATGAAAAACTAGAAATCCTCTGCTTAGTGGTATTACTTAGCTTTGTACAACTCCCTATTTATTTTAATAATAAAGTACTTATCTCTAGAATCCTACATCTAGGATAATGGAAATGATATTTAACGATACAACTTAAAGAACCTACAATATAGCCATTAAGGCACACATATTTTCACTTCTTAACAGATTAATTAATTAGAATAAATTAACAAAATATAGCTAGAAATTAATTTTCATCACTGTGCCTTGTCTCTTGGTTGCAAACAAATTAATAATATATTGCCCTTGCATTTTACCAAGGTATGATTAATGGTCAATATTAAAATTCCTGGGGTCTTCGGGCAATGTGAAAACTTGACTGCCTAACTAGAAAAGAATATCGTGTGAATGTAATAAATCAGAATTACTGACGGTAAGCCCTGTGAGGCGGCCCATCTGGTCAGGCCTGGAAGTGTCAAGTATTGTCCCAAGCACTTTGAACGGCCAGCCTCTTTATCAGCCACTGTCTTTCCAGTCACCCTCCTGTTCACGTCTTTGCTACATGCTCTGCTGATTATCTTGGAAAAGGGCAATGCTGTAACTGTTCAACTGACCTTTCAGTTTATTTTCTCTTGTGTAATATGAAACATGAGCTAACACAGTCTTAGTCTACTGATTTCTAGGAAGAAATCTAACTTCATGTTTCAACAGTTCTTGGCTCAAATAACACTCTGTTCTGTGGTCAGGTTTCTCTCTTTGGAAAAATTACATGGCAAAAACCACAGGTTTGGGGTAGAGAGGGGCTTTAGGTGATGATGCAGACCTCAGTCTGCACAATAAGCTATGCTACTGAGAACATATGCCGACCAATCTTCCAAATTACCACCAGATTCTTCTTAATGTGACTCATGTACCAACAGATTACAATCAATGATGGTTATGTCTTTTCATCTCTTAATATGAATGTCGCTGTTACTCAAACACTGTCAAAAATTCTTTACTCACCAAAACAGAGAGGGAGGTTAAGAAGTCAAAAGACACAAGTGCTAGACTGAGTCTACGGCATTAGCCATGTGAACTTCAGTAAGATAACCTCCCAAAGTTTTAGCTTCCTCAGGTAAAACTGAAGAGGCTGAACCGAAAAGTACCATCCACGTCTAAGAACCTGTAATCCATACTCTAATCTCTGATTCAAAGTTGGGTCCTAATTCCAACCAAGAAAGGAAAAAAAATGCACTTCAATACAAAAGTTATTTTGGACATCTCCCACATATACCAAAAAGGGTATATTTTACCATGCACAAGTGATATAACTTTAAATATGTATTTTTCTTAAAGTAAAATGCAGCATATAAGCCATCCATGAAATATAAAATATATAGTAAATAAAACACGAAAACCAGTCTGTCAACAGAAAAAAAAATTATAGTAAGTTGTAAATATCACAAATCATAAATGATAATGACTAACCTCATGGAGTATTTACTACATTCTAGGCACTGTTAAATAGTAACTTATTTAAACCCTCACAACAACCCAGTGTGAAGAGTACTACTGTCATTCTCATGATGGCAGATGAAGAAACAAGAGGTTAAATAATTTTGCCAACATCACACAGCTATTAAGTGGGCGAAGCTGGAATGTAAATCCAAGATTTTGTTTCCAGAGTATCTGACCTTAACCATTAGCCATAAAACTACCCAAGACATTTTGCAGTTTACAGTTTCCCAGCTGATTGGGACTTCGTACTAAATTTAAATTCTTTGTTGCTTAGTATTTGCTAAATAATTTTAATAAGCTAAACTTCTGAAAGACAAAAAACCCTTTTGTTATAAGTAAGAGTGATAGAAATGGTCAAAAAATAAAATAATCAGAAAACGCACTTGAAAAAAATAAAACTTGTCATATTTACACTGACTAAATAAATCCACAAAGCATTTTTTTTATTTTATTTTTTAAAGCCTAAAAAAGAGCAGGAATTATGTTGGTGCTGGATTCTAATTGCCCAGAAATTTTTATTTGGGGAGTGGATGTATCTGTCACAACGAACCTGAATTAATTTACTGAAGCAAAATACGCAAACAGATACTATTTATACCTCTGATGTATGTTTCAAACTGGATGGTTATTACATTAATTGTAAGATAGAAACTAACAAGCACTATTTTTTTTTTACCTAAAAAATTGCCAAAGATCAGAAAGCTTAAATATTGGCACTTGGCAAATCAACAAACCCAATCACACCCTTGAATTTATTAAATATAGCCAGATAGCCATGAACTTTATCCTTGTGAATATTTTTAATATTAGAAACATGATAAATGAATCAATTTTCACTTTGACAATGGCATAGGACACACTATCCTAATATATATCAAAGAATTTAAGAAGATATATATATCTCCAACAAAAAAAATGCACATCTTTTGGACTAAATAGCCATGAAATATCAAAGGTCTATCAAATACCCTGACAGTTCTTTGCCTTTACTGAGGGAGACAAAGGTTTCAAAATTCTGTCAGCTACAAAACCAAAAGATCAAAGAGCTTTCAGTCACTTCCAACATATTGGCAAGATCTCTTTTAAGTTAAAAAAAAAAAAATCCAAGTTTCTTTCTGCCCATCTATCTATATATGTACATATAAATATATTGTATCATATATGCTTATATATACACATATATATTATGCATACATAGTATATATATACATATATATATATATATATGTATATATATATCATACACGCACATACACAAATTTCTTTTTTATATCCAACGACCTAAAACAGACCGAACAGAACAGGACCGCAACCATGGTACGGTTTGGCAAGTAGGGTGGTCTGCTATTTTGTTTACATGTCCCAGCTAATTATTTCCCCCAATTGCATATTTTATTCTTTTAAATATTTCCAAATTGAGATTAAAGTATTTAAGTTTTACTGAGTTATATTACTCTGTAGGTTTTATAATGAAGTATGGATGGAAAAGAACATTTATAAATTTCACTTACCATACTATCAAGAGTCCCTGCACCAGATTAAACTACTATAACCAAGACCATAATGCTATAAGCAGATCTGCAAGAAAACCCAACGTTAAATTCCCTTTAAGTGCAAGCAAATCTGTTTGCTAATAATGCCACCTGGAAGCTTAATTTGGTAGCTTATTCAACATCAGTAAAATGGAAACTTCAATCTAGGACTCTTATTGCTTATGGGCCACTGTTTTCTAACTTGGTGTTCCCAAAATGCTCTGGCCAGATCACATAGTGGTACTTATAATATAATTAATGTGGCCTACTCATAATCAAAACTACTGGAGTTGTAAACTCACATAGATTCCTCATTGCTCATGGGCCAATAATTCCCAAGACAGGGTTCACAAAGAGCTCTGGCCAAACTGTCCCAATGGTATAATCATACAGTTTTATAAATTTCCCTGCTGACATTTTTCTCCACCAAATTGTGGGTACTATAAAGCCAAGGATCATCTTTTGTTTAATTTTACATCCTCGGCATCTAGGACAGCATCCATTAAGGAACAGAGACTGAACAAATGGTTCCCTCAGTATGTTTCGCCATGGGGCATTTACAATCATAGACAATGTCTTAATAGCCTGAAGGGATTTCGATAAGAACTGTTACTTATTACTGAGCACTTACCATGTACCTAGCATTGTGCTAAGTTCTCTACAAACAATATTTCATTTAATTCTCTCAATTCTATGTGTTAGGAATTCTAAATTACACAAATGAGAAAGAACCCAAGGATGAGAGACTAAGCAATTTGACCAAGATCACTCAGCAAATTATTGTCAGAACCAGAATTTTTTTTTAAGTTTTTTAATTTTAATTCCAGTATAGTTAACATACAGTGTTACAGTAGTTTCAGGTGTAAAATATATTGATTCAACAATTTTATACATTACTCAGTGCTCATCATAAGTGTACTCTTTATTCCCCGTCACCTACTTCATTCACTCATCCTCCCACCCACCTCCCCTGTGCTAACCATCAATTTGTTCTCTCCAGTTAAGAGTCTGTTTCTAGGTTTGTCTCTCTTTTTTTCCTTTTCTTGTTTGTTTTGTTCCTTAAGTTCCACAAATGAATGAAATCATACGGTATTTGTGTCAGAACCAGGATTTTAAAAGATTTCTTTAATTCTATGTTATCTTTAAAATGGTCAGCATTTTGTCCCCCTTTGTACACAGTTCCATTGTCCATTGGTTTCAGTTAACTATTGTCAACCATGGTCCAGCAGCAGATGATGCTCTGACTTCAGAAAGTCAGTAGTAGTCTAACACTATGTTACAGTGCCTATGTCATTCACCTCACTTCACCTCATCATGTAGGCATTTTGTTATCTCCTATCATACAAGAAGAAGGGTGAGTACAGTACAATAAAATATTTTAAGAGACCACATTCACATAACTTTTATTAAAGTATAGTGTTATAATTGTTCTATTTTATCATTAGCTATTGCTGTTAATCTCTTACTATGCCTAATTTATAAATGAAACTTTATCATGGGTATGTATGTATAGGAAAAAACATGGTATATATGGAGTTTGGTACTATCTGCAGTTTTAGGCACCCACTGGGGTTCTTGGAACATATCCCTAGCAGATAAGGGTGGACAACTGTAACGATGTATAACAGTGATTAATCTTTTGGTTGTACATTCAATTCAATTTGAAATTCTCTGTAAGAATTCCCAAAGTTCATGTGGAATAATTTAGCCATTATGATTAATATTCCTACATAGTATCTTCAAATTTTTGAGCACCCCCCCATGCAAATCACAGGTACGGTTTTCTTGAATATGTATGCTACGTCACACATAAAATATAAGTTTTAAATCTGTATTTACTGACATAAAAAGATGTTCATAGTACACTGTTATGTGAAAAATAATAAAGGTTAAAAGATCTTTTGTTGTTTAATTATAAATGGATAGAAAAGTATCTCAAGATTATACATCATTCCAATTTTAGTATATGTGCTGCCGAAGCGAGAACTCAAGATTATACATCAAAACGTTACCATGATCTCAGAATAATGACGTTATGAATAACATCACTGTATTTTTATCTTTATTTTTCTATTTTTTCCTACTATAAAAATGCAGACAATAGAATCTGAAGTAAATTATGAAAGGACCTATAATATAATTATGATTTTAAAGTGTATTATCTAAAAAATAATTTAAAAGTTCTAAGGTAGAGCATATTTCATCTAATTGTCCAATTTAACAAAAGTTTGAAAGACTACTTGTTGAAAAGCAAAGACAACCAAATAATGAAAACTTACATCTCTTTAGCTCTTCTACTATTCAAATCACTATAATAGAAGGCGTAACTCTCCTAAGTCAATAATATGATCTGCCACCACAGATCACCCTGCTGAAATGGAATGCACAAGGCCCTTTAAAGCCCTAAAGCAAACTGATTCTGCCTATACATGTTTCCCCACCCCCTTTACCCATTTATTAATTCTCCTACTTTCAATCTCCAGACCTAATCAGGTACCTAACAACAGCAGGCACTCCTGAAGAAAATACCTCTTGAGCTAAAAAGAACAAAAGAACAAAACGTAGTACCTGTCTTCAAGAAAATTCAGTCTGGTAGGGCTGCCCAGCATTATTTGCTTACAGCATCACTTCCTGAAGGAGAAAACCTACCACAGCCTTCCTGATACTTCCTTACTCACTCTCCAAATGTCAAACTCACCCCACAGCAGAAACTGACACACATCCTCCCTATTAAATAAAATTAATGATTTTTTTAAAAGACTGCAATATCAAGAGTGCCGTGTTTAAATAAAAACTACTGCCTGTAGAACAGTAGGATGAACCATTCAATTTTTTCACCATGTATTTTTTTCTTTAAAAACAGTGCAATACATCTTAAATTACTTCACTGCTTGTTGCACAGACAGTTCCAGTGGTAGATCTATTTTATTATTGTTTGCTTCAATACCTATTTCCCTCCTTTCTTCTGACTTCCAGCAACATTCTCAAAACCACACTTACAAACAATAAATACGAAAAGCAGAGGCACTGAAGCATGACATACTCATTCTCTTCTAAGACTGGTTACCACCAGAGCACAAAAGTCCAGCTCTGCACCCTCAAGAGTAACATTATTTCTATTTTAAAACCCCAGAGAAGACAGAGGCGGCTGTGTAATTAGGTATCTGCAGCCACTCTATCGGCCCCGCCTCCTTTATAGACGGTGTGCAGTAGTATGAAAAGCATTAGTCATTCAGTCTCACAAATCAACTCCCAAATCAAAGCCTGAGCTTTGATTGTGCGTTTGCTTGTTTTGCTTTCTTTATTTCTCATCCCTGGAAAACACTAGGTTTCAAATTCCTTCCCTCTAACTTGTTACTAGAATGAACACCTAAACAATAATTGCACCCCATCAAGAACCGGGTAGTTCAACAACTGCTGAGAAAAGTATGTTTGACATTTTTCTCCACAAGACTCCACTCTTGGTTCCTGTCCTGGTTCAGTGAACATGGCTATAATTGAGAGAAGTACAAAGGAAGGAAAATTCATCTTGCAGAAAATATATATGTATATATTTAAAATATTTTATACAACTCACTTTAAATGAAACTAGATTTGTTTCCAAATTCACACTAAAAATAGTATTTGCCAGCATTTTCTTATTAACATTCTAAATTTAAAAGATCAGAATGCTTCCAAGTATGATCATAAGTAAATTATGATACTGTTCACTAATTATTTCCTACAGTTCTATGGTATCAAGATGGGACTTAAAATTATCATCTTTAACCAAAATCTCCCACTCTCCAAGATCTTTCTAGTCAATAAAAAGAATCACAGACAGATTTTCAGGACAGAGAAAATGTTTTCTCTTGTTCAAGGAAGAAAAAAAATCTAAAAAAGCCTCAACCAATTACAAAATAAGCATTCCGAAGTTTGATGTCCAGTTTCCACAGCTCCTCTACAGAATCCCAAAACCCCTTTGTAGTCATAACACCTTAGGTTAGCAAACAGTGCTTTAATATGTATACATAAAAATGTGGTGTCTTCCACTGGAGAAAAAAAAATCTCATTCAACAGAAGCAAAAATTAATTTTTCTGAAAGTAAAAAAATACAAATTTAAAATATGAAAAAAAAAGAAAATGTCTTCATATCCAAATACTAATAGCAATTTTAGATACTTACATCACATAAATTCTTGAAAGCCAATGAATGCATTTTAACTTACAAAAATTCCCAAAACATGTGTTTCTGTAAGCACTGTCCCTCCTGCATCCAACTCAACTGGGTGCTTACCACAATCAAGATTTTTGAGATGCATGCCACAATGCCTGCTACTAGACTTGATTTCTGAAGATGAAGCCCACAAATAGCCTTATAAACAAAACTTTTCTACATCACTACTATGCACATCAATCTGTTTTAAATGCTTACTGATGGGTAGATAGCTTCTTAAATAAGGTTACTTAACCTGAGAATCAAGAAGAATTTTTTTTTTTTGCCTCTTTAAAAGAATAAGATGAAACACATCAATAACTCAATTTTACCCAATGTCCCAATTTTGGTAAAATCCAAATACATTTATCTTTTATAGGATCACATTTCTCCCTTCAGGGGAATAGTCTCTAACAATACATCCCCCTTCAGGATATTTTTTTGTACTAAAAATGACTTTGGGACTCTCCTGAGACACATCAGCATTGAGAATATATATGAGAAATATCCCTTCTCTAAAGTAGGCCTTTAGTTTCTTTTTAAAAACAATGAGATGTTCAATTCTGGACAGGAAGAGGCAGAGATCACTCAAAGGGTTATATATAGAAGTTGCTAAGCAACATTAGGCTTTATATGAACTGTGTTTCAAGTCTGTACCAACACAGGGGTTACTCCAAATGCCCCACCAATATTTCCCAGAGCTTATGATGTGCTCTTACCTTTGGGCACCAAACAAAGTGATGTTACCCAGCTAAGACATGTGGCCTTATCTTGGTGACTTCCGTGAGCCGTGGTGAGGCAGAAGAGATATTGGTGAGGGGTTTCTGGTGATATCCAAATCAACCAAATGACCAAACTGAGGCAGTTCAATTGGCAAGATACTTTGGTATTTTTTTCATGAAAATATGAAAATGTAAACCTGCTTAATTCCTAGGCAAAATTCCCTTCAAACAGGAATTCTGTAAATGTCATACGTTCTCTTCCCTTGATGCAATATGTGTAACATCTTCTGAGAAGAGGCTAACAGATCGTATCCTTATTTGAAAACAAAAGTCACAGATTACAAATTTATCACAAGAACAGAAAAAAAAAATCATTAATTATGTGGTTGAGTGTTAGAGGATTTTTAAGCCAACAGATGGGAATCTGATTAAGCATTCCCAGAACAACAAACTACTTTCTATAAAATGTTATCAATCTAAACATGTTAACTTTCTATACTTAAATGTTTACAAATAAGTAATTTTTAATCCCTTGCCATTAAGCAATCATCACATAATATAAAGCCAAATATCTCAAAGCAATTCTTCCTATGATAAGAAACTTTAACAACAATTTTTGAGCTAAAATACAAAAAAGAATATGAATGTCATTATAAAGTAAGACTCTCAGCAAAAATAGACAAAAGTAGGCAGTATATTTTTAAGCTTCTTTTGGAAGATAAATTCATGCTGAATAAATTGAAGTGACATTTGGTTTCTCATAATTCCATCCTGTCCTGATGGCCTCCAAAGTAACAGATTCTTAAATGTAGCCTTTTTTTCACTAAAACTGACACCTAGCCATATTTGTCAAAAAAAGACTATTTTTAAAGATGCTTATATTATGATTATTTAGAATCATATTAGCTAATTATATAGCAGAATTATCAATTAACCTCCCAATTACCACAGAGTTACCAGTAAAAAATTAGTTTCTTGACCTATTTTGTGTACAGATTGTCTGTTAAATCATAAACATTATAAAACATTGAAAATGAACCAAAAGATATAGTACTGAGGGGGAAAAAAGGATAATATGAAAACTTCCTGAATTTAAAAGGTCTCACTGAGCAAGAAACTGCCATATATATATATATATACACACACACACACGCACACATATATACACACACATACATACATATATTATAGAAATGAAAATATCTGTCATCCTAAAGGTAGGTGAATGTGTTGAAAGTGATTTGAACTTTGTGAAAAACAATACAAATATTTAGTACTAATGAAGTAGGGACTCTATAGGTAGGGATGAGGAAGAACTACAATAGTGCTAGAGAACTTGATTTATTCCAATTATATGCATTCTAATTACCCTGGTTACAGAGCTACCTCAACATAGATACATAATGAAAATAATATGAAACCACCTCATCCAATTTTTCCTCGCAATAGCAGAAACAGGCAGGTATTAACAGAAAGGAAACTAGAAACAGTAAACCTGGCTAACAATGAATCACCAGTCTGGTCTGGAGCTGACCCCTTTAGTTTAGCCATATGTTGCAAAGGAATATACAACTGAAATACATCCTAATTATTACTTGGCCATGGAGGAGGGGGGTAAAAGGAAAGAAAAAGAAGTGTCTCTGACCAAAAAAAAAAAAAAAAACAGACACAATGAGAAAAAACACTACTATGAAATTAAGTCTAAATTCTAATATAAAATCAAATCATTACTGATGCCCTCTTATACAGAAAGATATATAGTAACAGAAGAGCTGATTAAATATTTATCATTAAAAAGATGAGGAATAGTAGGAAGGGAAAAATGAAGGGGGGGAAATCAGAGGGGGAGACGAACCATGAGAGACGATGGACTCTGAGAAACAAACTGAGGGTTCTGGAGGGGAGGGGGCTGGGGGATGGGTTGGCCTGATGATGGGTATTAAAGAGGGCACGTTCTGCATGGAGCACTGGGTGTTATACACAAACAATGAATCATGGAACACTATATCAAAAACTAATGACATAATGTATGGTGATTAACATAACATAGTAATAAAAAAAAAAGATGAGGAAATTCTTCAAAGAGTTCAAAGTATGCCAGTTATCTTGCCTTTGCCCCTCCAAATTCATGGCCCAGCCTTTTCCACCTTGCCCTCTCACCTCAAAAAGCTATTATATGTAGTTTACATCAAAGGGAACTCATGCCATTCTCTGCAGGCAACTGCTCTCAATTTGAAAAGCAGCTCAGGGCTTACTACCACTAGTGCTAATAGAGATTAACCACCTGCCCTTTAACATCGAGTGCCTATGAGATCAGAATTGCCCAGGTTGAACTAGGTATTATCTGATCCACCAAGCCTTCCATTCTGGACATGCAGAATGGAATTCCATTACAAAACGGAAGTGGTTTATACAAGTAAACTAAACTCCACAAAACAAGAGGCTCAGACTCCCAGGGCACTTGCTCCTACTACATTGCTGCCTCTCCCTCAACCTGCACATTTGGCCTCAGGATAAGACCCCAATGGCCAAGAAACAGGAGGAAAAAGCTTGAGCTTGGATAATGAATTCATCTGCATAAATGCCTGTATAAGTTAGGAGTAGACTCTAATTCCATTCAGCAGTAACCTTTCCAGTGAGCAAAACTAGGTTATACATCTGGTTTTCTACTTTGAGTGGAATGAGAAGTAACCAGAAGTACAGTTTGACACTGACTTATAGGCTAGTAACTACAGGGTCTAGCCAGCAAGGCATAAATTTAGAAACAAAGAAATTTAAGAATCAGTAACAGACAAGTATGTTGATTGACTTCTAGGAATAAGTAGATAGTATGATACTATCCATGCCAGTCAACCAATACACACCGTGCTCATGTACAAAGTGGCCTGGGTGGTCCTCCACCCTCACCAAGTCTAATCTCTCTACATCCTATGCTGAGTATGCAGCCAGCCAAGAGCAGGCTGTCCCCACAAAAACCCAAGAATATTACCATTTTCTGGGCTGATCAACTACTTGGTAGTGGGCTGATTACACTGGACCTATCACATCAAGGAGGGACTCAAGGAGGAGCAGTATTTTGTCCTTATATGGATAAACATATTCTGGGTATAGATCTGTCTTTGATGTTTCCACCAGCATTACTATTCAAGGATTTGCCTTATACTTTATCAGTTGTCATGCTGGATGAAACAACAGTGCCGCTGACAACAGGATATATAATAGAGATAATGAGCTAATTCTTAGGCAATTCACTGGTATTACTACATGCTTTATCACCCAGAAATAGCTGGCGTTATAAAATAGTAGAATAGCATTACCTCTCCATAGACAGCATATAGGTCCAGGAATCAAACAGAAGATGTGGGCATAGCCCCTCTCATTATCATATCTGATAACAGATACAGGAAGAATTTTGCTTCACACCAACTTTAGGCTTGGTGGATGTGGCGGTCCCAGTTCCCAAAGGAGGGGAATTCTTCCAACAAGAAATATGGTCATATTTTTGATTAACTGAAAGCTAAGACTACTCTCTAGCCATCTTGTACTCCATCTGACATTGAACCATGGGAAGATGAGGAGGAAGATGAGTTGTAGTTTCACAATGGAGGCCAAGAGGACTATGTTTAAAATCAGGAGATATACTGGGATGCCTTACAGTCCCAGTAAGGTATAACCCAATAAAAATAAAACTACCAAGGACTTAGATCCTGTGGAAATGAACCTTTAAAAGGTTCCCCATAAAGTTTCACCTTGCAAAGAACCCCATCCAGCCAAGGTGGAGGCTGATTACAATGGCCTATAGCAATTATGTTTTATATTACTTAGTCATTTTTTCTCTATTTTTTTTCCTCTGTGCTATCTTATATAAAGAATACTAGTGATAGCCAATGCTTTCTATTTCAGTGAGGGTTGGACCAGTCTGACATCACCTGATAGTAGCATAGATGATGGGACTTTGTGCATCGCCTACATTAGGATCACAAACATTTCACCTTGAAAAAGGTTAAGAGTATAGGCTGAGTGGCAAAAAGGGGCAAACTGTTCAGACATCTTTCATTTGCCCCTCCAGACCCATTCTCCATCATTCTGCACACTGTTCTCTGTTCCAATACCATGACCTACATGGACTATATTAATAGATTTCTGGCCGCCAATAGGGTTTGGCCACTGGAGAGATCCAGGAAGAGAGAAGAGTGGGGTGTGGGAAGATATCAGGATACTTAAGCTCCCAGCTCCCTCCATGCAATTGAGTTCACCATGTCCCCTGACCTAAGACCACTCACTGCTCTTCTCAAAATGGATGTCTCTATATCATATTCTCCTTCCAGATTATATTAACTTCCCATTCCCTTATTCCTTCAGACTACCCATGGAAGCAACTCAGAAGCTAAGCCCTTGGTCACTGCATTATCCACTGAGGCTTCCCTACTACCATATCTTTAAAATAAATCAGCCTTAGATTATACTGCTTTGATTGACATCTATTTCCTGTGGAAGCCCTGACAGATATGTCTAAAAACTTACCTTTATACCCCAAATAAACATTAATTTCTGTATCCAAATCTATGGGAAATAATGGGAAAAACAAAAACAAAACAATAAACAAAAAAACCTTTAGACATATTGATTATAACACCATGAAGACAGCTGTCTGCTTCATGTTTATTGCTGTAGCCCAGACCTAACACAAGGCCTTTACATGGTTAAATATTGAAATGTAGTTGTTAAATCAATGAATATATATAACACATGAGAACTGCACTGAGCCAGGTCAGTAAGTAAAATGAAATTAAATTAAATAATAATTAACACTCACAAATAGGACATTAGACTACAATTTGGTACCTTTTCTATCAGGCAAATATAGACAGCAAGCCCACTTCCTTCTAAAATAAGTAAAATCCCAGATTCAACTATATTAAAAAAATGACAAATGTAGTCACTTTATTAAATTCTTTCCTCTTGTTCATAACAAAAACCTTGGAGTTATCCTTGATTCCCTTCTTTTTCTCATATCTAATCCATCAGGAGGTCCTCTTGATTCAAATTTTATAACAGATCCATAATCCAATCACATTTTACCACCTCCACTGCTAAGCTACTAGTCCAAACTACCATCCTCTCTCTAACCTGGATTATGAAGTAGCCATAATTAGTATTCCCTCTTGCATCCTTGTCTCCTGCAATCTGTCTTCAGTCTCCTAAAACTTATTACCCAGATATTGGGCTAAACATTATCTCTGGGTATGTCTGTATCTTTCCAGAGGAGATTAGCATTTGAACCAGCAGAGTAAAGAAGATTCTTCTCCCCAAGGTGAGTGGGCATCATCCAATCCATTGAAGTCTTGAACAGAAAAAAAGGTGAAGAAGTAAAAAAACCCCTCTGCCTAACTGCTGAGCTGCAACATCTTCTCCTGCTCTCAGACTAGGATTTATAACATCTGTAGTTGTGGTTCTCAGGCCTTCAGAGTCAGACTAAAATTTACACCATCCATTCTCCTGGTTTTTAGGTCTCTGGACTTTTACTGGAACTGTATCACCAGCTTTCCTGGGCCTCCAGCTTGCACACAGCAAATCATGGGACTTTTCAGTGTACATACTCGCATAAGCAAATTCCTCATAATAAAACTTTTATTTAGTTGCTGGCTTAGAGAGAGAGAGAGAGAGAGTCCTGATTTGTTTCCCTGGAGAACCCTAATACAGTAATCATTTTAAACCATAAAATCATGTCATTTCTCCGGTCAAAACTCTCCAGTGGCTCCCCATCTCACTTACAGTAAGAACCAACCAATCTTTACAGTAATCTACAAGTACTTGCATAATCTGAGCTTTACTCAATTTATCTTTCTATGCCATTTCTTACTGCTCTGCTCCTAGCTCACTATGTCCCAAACAGATTTCCTAAATACTTCAGGCAAACCCTTGAGGGCTGTTTCCTTTGTCTAGAACATTCTTCCACCCAGTATCTAAATAACTAATTCCCCTTCACACCTTTGCACAAATGCCAGATGCTCAAAACTGTCCACCTTAAAAAAAAAAAAAAAAAGCCTACTTAAAACTGCTGCTCCATTCCTGTGTCGTTTCTGCTACTTTTCTATGTTTTCTTTTTGCCATAGCATTTAGCATCCAATATGTGTTATGTTTATTGTGTATCACCTGTCTCCTGCTACTATAAAGCAAGCTCCTCAAATGTACAGATTTTAGTCTGTTTTGTTCACTCATATTCCAAATGCCTAGAATAGTACCTAGCCCATAGTAGACACTAAATAAATTGCTAAAATGAATTCTGTTTCTCTACATGAACAAAGGGTGGCAGTTGGACGAACTTACCTCTCTTACCTAGTCATCTGTTATTTTACTAAATATAAATGAAATTTTACTTGTTTAAAAGTATTAGGTATAGGGCGCCTGGGTGGCTCAGTCATTAAGTGTCTGCCTTCGGCTCAGGTCATGATCCCAGGGTCCTGGGATCGAGCCCCGCATCAGGCTCCCTGCTCAGCGGGAAGCCTGCTTCTCCCTCTCCCATTCCCCCTGCTTGTGTTCCTTCTCGCTCTGTGTCTCTCTCTGTCAAATAAATAAATAAAATCTTAAAAAAAAAAAAAAAAGTATTAGGTATAATCAATTTTAAAAAAACCTTGAGGATGGTGGGGTACATGGGTGGCTCAGTCGGTCTCTGTGCTCAGCAGGGTGTCTGCTTCTCCCTCTGTGCACTCTGTCTCTCTCTCTCAAATAAATAAATAAAATCTTTAAAAAAATGAAAACAAAAACAAGAAAACCTTGAGGATGGAAACTCTAGTTTATCCCTAAAGCTTTCCAATTTAACTTATCCTTATTTTTACATCATAAGTCATTCAACTACAGAGTTCTATTTTTAAATATGACATTGATTTTTATATATGAGTATGTGCATGTGTAAAATAAATACACTAAATTCCAGAAATTTATTTTCCAGTTGACAATAAAAAATAATCACAATTCAAAGATAAAGCTCAAGGCAAAAAAGCTACAGAACTTTATAAGCTTCAGAGGTTTGATACTGTATAAGTTGTTTAAAATGAGTGCCCTCTCTTCAGATTAATGAGGAACTCTTTATTTTTCTATATTTAATTAACACCAGTCATTTGGGGAAAGGAAAAAACTTTATAGACTCAGAAGTGTTGAACCAATATTTGAACACTGTATTAAGTTAAATTTTGCAGGATTACCAGTTTAAAGCACAGAGTTTATCATCTACCATCTGGCATGTGTGAGTCCTACCTAAGGCACCTAGACTGCTTACTACTCCCTACTAATCAGATTCAAAAAGTTTGATATCTTTACTGTACTGGCCCAGGGTGATGTTTTCTAGATATCCAAGTGATTAAAATCCGTATTAGTCTGAGTTCTTCAGAGATACAGAACCAATAGGAGATATACAGGTACTTATTAAAAAGATTTATTATAGGGAATTGGTTCGTGTGGTATGGAGACTGAGAAGTCACAAGATCTGCAGTGGACAAGCTAGAGAACCAGGAGAGCCAATGGTTTAGTTCTCCCAGTTCAAGTCTGAAGGCCTGAGAACCAAGAGGCTGATGGTGTAGTTCCAATCAGAGCTCAAAGGCCTGAGAACCAGAGAGCTCATGGTATGAGATCTGGTCCAACTCCAAGCCCAAAAGCAGAAGACCCATGTTTCAGCTCAAAGACAGGCAGGGAGAAAGAGAATTCTCCCTTACTCATGTCTTTTTGTCCTATTCAGGCCTTGGCCCACCCACACTGGGGATGGCAATCAGCTTTACTCACTCTACCAATTCAAATGTTAATTTCATCTAGAATTCCCCTTACAGACACCTGTAGAGTAATATTTCACTGAATACATGGGCACCCTGTGGTCCAGTTAAGTTGACACATAAAATTAACCATCACAAGATCACTATGGACCATATTATAACAGAAATCAAGAACACTATCATTGCCCTATTCTAAAAATATAAAGGTTTTTCAGGTCTCCCTGCAAGTTGAAGGCCATCTGTCTGTGACTATCCTTACTAATTGGCATAGAGGAAAAAAAATCACCAGATCAATTGCTGCATACCAGGTACCAAGGACTGTACTGATACTACATTTTAGAAAGCAAAGCAATTGGAGCCACTCTAATTAGGTTTACTTTATTTAGTCCACAGTTGTTCTCTGAGATCATCCATCAAATCAGCAAATCAAAAGGGAATGTTATAGGAATCTTGTATCTTTGCTGTATTGTTCAAGTCTTTGAGAGTAGCCCTACTTGCTGCAATGTTTCCGGGGATACAATATTGCCTAGGATTTTTCTTTTTTTGTTAGTGAGGGGCAGTTCTAGAGGCTTCCACTTGATCCTTCCTAAACAGTCCTCACTCCGTAAGAAGTCAGTGTGAAAACCGTGTCAATTCCCAAGTCTGTTGCAACTATGCACTCAGGAAACTGGAAACTAACCACAGGATCAGTCTGCCAAGCATTTGGACCCACAGTGACGAAGATCAAGTGACCTACAGAAACTTCAAGTCTAACTGATACGCCACTGTAGCATTTACATCCCCAGGATTACTCCAGATTCTGTTTTTATTAATTCTCAAAAGTCAGGACTTCTTCCTGGTAAACAGCAGGTCTCCTTGGGAAAGCCTTGAAAGATTTAAAATATATATATGGTGGTATTTTATGTCCTTTCTCAAGGGAAATCAGCCTCTCCTTTAATCAAATGACTCCAAGAGAAGCAGTTCTCCCTATTTCAGTAACACAAGTCAGGTTCTACTCAACATACCTAGAATTTCCCCAGGTAAAAATTTAGTAATCTACCAGTATATCATATTCCTAAGGACACTATGATCTATTACACCACACAGCCCTGCATTTCAAAACAATGACTGCCATTCTATACTTGAAGCCTATTATGGCAATTAATCAATGAAGCCTATGCACTGCAAAGTGTTTTGTTAACAGATCCCATAATCCCTACTAAAATCAATGAGTCCAGTTCAAAGGCAACATATCCCAATAACATTTCCAAACCTGAAGCAACTCTCGCAGAGGTCTGTTCCTCTCACCACTACATTTTTAAATTATTAATCAAAGGTGTGCCTTCATCGAGGGCAGAGTGACATGGTGGATAAGACTGTACATGATAAACCTACTCTCTCATTCCCATCTTCCCATGCCTCTCTCCCTCTTCACAGCCTAGGAATGTTCAGGCATCTCAACCTCATTAAATGTTAGCTGTTGTTGAGCTCAAGTTCTAATCAAATAAGCAAGCAAACTGCTGGAACCATTAAATTAAATCCAAAATAAATCCAGATTCTTGTTAAGAATACTCATATAAATAAATTTGGCTCAATCTGAATTAGGTGTACTCATATCAGTATGTTCCATCCTCCTCGGTCTACTTTATTCTTAGAAATTCAATCCAGTACACTATTTCCAGGTTGCTGCTAACACAAATTAGCTTGCTACCTAAAATGCCAGTCTTCACTGTGAAAGGCTAGGATCTGACTCAGTTATGGGCCTGAAGGAATTGAGAGGCATACAGGTAGCTCTTGAAAAGAACAGTATTCTTTTCTCTATAGAAGCAAAAATGGTCTCTGTACCTCTGGTTTATTCATATTGATTTTAATACTTGGAAATCTTTTGAATGAGTAATTTTTTTTTCCCTTTACACAAACACCACCCCAATCTAAGCTACCATAATCACTTACCTTGAATGCTGCAATTTCCTCCTAACCCTTTGAAAATGTAATTGTTACATACCATTCAGCCAAGGAGACTAGAATTAAAACATAAAGGCATTAAAAGGTTATAGACAGACTATTTCCAGAAAAATCATTCTTACAGACATACGGTGATAGGTGATAAGTAGAAAACGAAGGCAAGTTCCATATTGGATCAGACATTGATGGTGGCTTGGACTAGAGTGTTAACACTAGAGATTAAAACAATGGGTGAGGTTCAATAGGACAGAAATGAACTGGTGTGGGAGGAGCAGAGAGGAAAGAGAGGAAACAATAATGGTAGATTTCTATTGAGTAGACACATTGTACCATTTACTTAAATCACCAAGTATGCATCTAAAGATCAGAGAAAAGATCTGGGAATAGATATAAATTTTGAAGTAAATTATTATATATATTAAAGCAGTACTACTCAAACATGTGATCCATGGACCAGTGCTGAGATAAGTAGAGAACTTGAGAATAAGCATCTAGAAACTTCTACAGCAACTATACAAAGTATTTTCATATATTTTAATTTTAAATTAAAAACTAGGGTTTTTACTTTAAATTTAATTTTTCTAATAACTTGTATTGAATTTTATAAAAGTATGTCTCTATTAGATTAGATATATTTTTAAAAAATATATAAAAGACTGACCTTTCTCCATAGGTTGGAAAGCACTGATTTAAAGATATGGTAGCAGATGCAATCTCTTAAGGAAAGAAATCTAGAGAAAAATTCTAACTTTTAGGGATTGGAGATGATTATGTATTTTGTCCTTGTTGCCTTCATCAGCTTATAGCATCATAAAAATTGTATGCCCTTGAATGTAATTCCTAAGATCACTTTACCATCTATATCTCCTTATCATCATTAATAATATTTACTGAGCACTAACTTCTTGCCAAACAGTCTTTACATGGATTATTTCATTTAATCCTCACTAAATCTCAGCAAAGCTAGTATCATTATCCTCATGTTATAGACTCAAAAATTAAGGGTTAGGGACATTAAATAACTTGCCCCTGTCACTTAACTAATAAGTCAGGGAGCTGGGATTGGAACACAGACCAAATGATACTGCAAAATATATATATTGTCAACCTACCAAACAGCCAGTTTATGTATTTTAAATAAAATATTACATGAAGCTCACCACAAACTTCTGGGTACATGTCTTCCAGAACTAGGAATTTATTTACATCTTGGTTATCAGGGAAGTTTTGTATATCGGTATTTATCACTGGATTCTTCTTAGCACTTCCAACTAGGCCATAATTACTCAAGAAAAAAAAAAGATAAAGGCACACTTTCTAGAACCTAACATACTGCCTGGTAAATATTGAGTGAATTAATGCCTATTTCAGGAAAGTTTGGATCTAAGAAACTAACTTTTCTTGATAGAAAAATAGTTTAATCTATCCATCAACTTAGGCAACAGTGGTTCTCTAGCTGACTTGATTTTATTGAGACTGTTTTCATTACTGACTTGAATCTTTTCCATTAGGTTTCCCAAATGGGTTAAGCCAATTTTACCTTGGCTCGTCATCCTTTGAGGACTGACTCATATATTCTACTCCTTTAGAAAATATTTCTGCTAGTTTTCTGATTTTTATTTTTAAACATAAACACATATCAAACTTTATATAAATCAGGCATAGCTTTTTCTAAATATCAAGAACACCTTTCTATAGCCCATAATAAATGATTAAAAATAAAAAAATTAACCATTATATATTACAGTGTTTTTATTTAACCTATACTTTTCCATTTTTGTCTAAATCACACCTGAATCTTTTCTTAGCTCCAAGAAAATGTGATATTAAATAATATTAACAATTTAACAGTTTACTTACTTCAGTCTCCCCCTTTGTAGTACAAAACTCCCACTGGATGACCACTTCTACAGAGCAGTTTGCTAACATATATTTTCTTGCATTAATTTTCTCCAGCAGATTATAACACAAACATTTCCTTCTCTGTATTTGTGGGCATATATTAGGTACTGGATATATTTTTTTAATATTTTATTTATTTATTTGACAGAGCGAGATAGCAGGAACACAAGCAGGGGGAGGGGGAGAGGGCTAAGCAGGCTTCCCGCTGAGCAGGGAGCCCAATGCGGGACTCGATCCCAGGACCCTGGGATCATGACCTGAGCAGAAGGCAGAGGCTTAACAACTGAGCCACGCAGGCGCCCAGTACTGGATAATTTTAAGAAAAGTCAGGTGGAAAAATGAATGATTTTCTAATTGAAAGTCTGTACATGATTCATTTGTGATGAAATGCTGACATGTTAATTCTGTTCCACACACAAAAAACTCTCTGAAAGACATCAGGAATGTGATCTGAAGTAATGCAATTTCTACAGGAATGATCACTAGAAGATCTCTGTTGGTTTTAATATGAGATATTTTAGCACACTGTAAAGATTACTGGAGTGAGTTTAAACCCTTATATTTTTCTTTTTTTTTTTAATTTTTTTATTGTTATGTTAATCCCCATACATTACATCATTAGTTTTAGATATAGTGTTCCATGATTCATTGTTTGTGCATAACACCCAGTGCTCTATGCAGAACGTGCCCTCCTCAATACCCATCACCAGGCTAACCCATCCTCCCACCCCTTCCCCTCTAGAACCCTCAGTTTGTTTTTCAGAGTCCATCGTCTCTCATGGTTCGTCCACCCCTCCTATTTCCCCTGCTTCATTCTTCCCCTCCTGCTACATTCTTCTTCTTTTTTTTTTTCTTTCTTAACATATATTGCATTATTTGTTTCAGAGGTACAGATCTGAAATTCAACAGTCTTGCACAATTCACAGCGCTTACCAGAGCACATACCCTCCCCTTATAGAGAGAAATTCCACCATCTAAGATGAGCTATGCTAAGTGGCAACAGCACAGGCTCCTTAATTATAGAATAGAGATAAAGGCACAAAATTAACTTTAACTGAAAGATCTGTAAGAATTTGGTGGCAATGCATTTTTATGCATTACTAGCACTACAGGAAAAAAAAAGGAAAATAAAAGAACTCTGGATTCTTGTAATAAATTAAAAGACTATGATTTCATTGAAAACATAAGTAAATATGTTTTGGCAACTAAGGCAAAAGAAAAGAAAAAGAAAAATTAACAATTTGGGGCACAAGTGGACAGCCAATACAATCAACAACTTCATGCACACTCTGACCTTGCCACTCAAAGTGTGGTCCAGCAGCATCACCTGTGAACTTGTTCAAAATGCAAATCTGCAAGCCTCTGCCCAAGCCTACTGCGTTTGCAGTTTAACAAAACCCACCACAGGTGATCCAGAGGCACTATTCTTGGCTATTTGCATAGTTGGGAAGAGAAAGCAAAGTCTCATGATGGCTTTAGCTATCTCATACACCCCATTTTCAATTCGAGTCCTTATCTTCTGCCCTTTGGTTTGTTACTTCAGCAATTTCCCTTCCTTATAGTTTGCTCTAGTATGTTTACTAGGAAAAGCGTAATCAGAACTTAGGTGGTCTCCAACATATAATGGCAATAGCGTAGTTCATGATTGTTTTGTTTTGGGTTTTTTGTTTGTATTGAGTAAAAAAAATCTTTTTTAAGATTTTATTTTTATTTATTTGAGAGAGAGAGAGCGCACATGCACAAGCAGGGGTAGGGGCAGAGGGAGAGGGAAAAGCAGACTCCCTGCTGAGTAGGGAGCCCAACTCAGCTCCATCCCAGGACCCTGGGATCCTGACTTGAGCCGAAGGCAGACACTTAACTGACCCAGACGCCCTGCATTGGCTTTTCTTAAGGGTCAGCGTTACAAAAGGTAGACACCAGTTTAAAAACAAAAATGCTCCCTGGCTGAAAGTTCAAAAATTCTCAAATGGATGATCTTGAACTAGCCTACAAACACAATCATTTAAATGTATATAATATATAACAGTACAGTGTTATTATCAGCGATTATCACTTTACATCTAATTGGCTGATCAGCCAGAAAAACAACTAAAGGTCACTTCTGAGATGGAACCAAGGGAAGGCAAACAGGAGGAAAGGAAACAGAATAAAAGGCTCAGTTACCACAAAAATATATCTAATATCTAATGAATGTTTGTCTCTGAAATTAGTAATTACCTTTTATTAAGATTATAGAGAAATTATGTGGTAGGGGCTCCACCCTTCATCTATGCATCTACTCAAGAAGCAAATACTTCCCTATCTAACACATTCAAAAATATACACCAATTCTACTACATTGCCGACATGGAAACATCAAAATAAGACACAAAGAATTCTAGTATAAATTATTTGCATTCTTTCCTTCTTTATAAGTTAAATGTGCCTACAGATTTCTAATGACTAAACTAGGAGGAAGGTGAAAAGAAATGGCTTAAGGTCCTGTCAAAAACATTAAAATGAATGCTTAATTGTTGGTATGACAACCATTTGTATCTGTTTAGTCCAGAGTTAGCACTATTATTTATTGTTATTTTTTCTTAGAAAATCTAAAATGCAGTAAATGCTCTTAAAATATCTTTTCCTTCTCAGATCTTACATAAGCCTCATTTTCAATGTTCTTATTTTTCTCCAAAAGAATTTCATTATAATTATTTCAACTTAAGGAAATAAATAGCTTAACTATTCCTTCCCAGGCTACCTGATGAATTAATTATGTCTGCCTATAACCAGACCTCTGCCTCACTTCCCGTGAATCCCGGAATATTTAATGGTCCCAGTCTTTCCAATTTGAAGGTAACAAATTTGGGAGACTTGCACTATTCCTTTTTTGCCTTTCACAGTAGTTAAAATTAATGGCCCCCAAAACCTACCACTCCCTAATTTCAATCATGTAGACTTCATTATTAAAAGTGATTATTAAATGATCACTAGTCTCATGGCTGCCTTAGAAAATGGCAATGCGCGTCTGTACTGCCTCAGGGTGCCGGAAAACATACATGCATTCACAGTCATATACACTGTTTAAAATCTAAAAACTAATTTTACCCACAAAATCCATCACAAACATTAAGAGCTAGAAAGTCTCAGGCAATTGTTATGGACTCCATGCTTGAGGGCCCCTAAAATTCATACGTTGAAATCCTAATCCCACTGTGATGGTAGAGGTAGGTGGGGTGTTTGGGAGGTGACTAGGTCAGGACAGCGGAGCCTTCGTGAATGGTAGTGCCCTTACACAAACAGATTGGCGAGAGCTTACTGCTTTTCCCCCACTCCTCTCTGTCAAGTGAAGAGGATACAAGGGGAAGACAGAAATCTGCAAATCAGGAAGAGTGCCCTTACCACTGGATCTGCCAATGCCTTAATCTCAGACTTCCCAGGCTCCACAACTGTGGGAAATAAATTTCTGTTGTTTAAGCCACTTTGGTGTTCTGTTATAGCAGTCCAAACTGACTAAAACAGGAATCGATCAGTCAAACCTGTTGGTAACTAAACGGAGGTGTGGGCACTGATTATTCAGCCAAGAGATTCTCTCTTTCACTCACACACACACACACACACACACACACACACACACACGGTGGAGGGGTGGGAGAGGGAGAGAGAGAGAATGAATGAATGCCAACAGACCGGGACTTAGAAAGTTAAGGAAAAAAAAAAAAGATCATACAGCACCCAATCTGTTTCTGGCTATTTGCATCTCATCCACATTTTTACTATTTCCAAGGTTATAAATGAACCTTAATTAAAAAATAAAGTAAAATAAATAAAATAAAACCACAATGTCATTAATAAATAGCAATCAATTCACAATATATCCATATGAAAACATCTCTTTGATATCATAAAATATTAAGTGCCTAAAATTTTAATATTTATATTGTATTTCCAGCCAGAACTTTCCATTAATGCAAACGGTTGTTAATAATATATCATAATGAGTAGCATTACAAGCTTGAGAAATACTTCGTTCAACAAAAAAAATTTTTTTTTTTTTTGGCCAAAGAAAAAGTACTCAGACCTGGAGTGAATCACGTTGTGATAGAGCCTCCGTTGTATTTTAAAGTGTAAATTCTGTTTTAAGCTTTTCCACTCTACTTGAGAAAGAGCAACGACAAAATTCCCAAATGTCAACACAGATGGAAGTTGAGAGGAACAGCAATGAAATTTAAAATGCAAACTATAACCCAAAAAAAGAAGTACTCTTCCTTTCTCCTTTTTAACACTATGATGACTATCCCCAAAGAGAAGAAAATCCCCATTTTCTGCCATGTTTCTACACAGATACCAGCACAGTGAATAGGAAAACATTTATTCCAACTTGGATGAGACACGACACAAACGCCATTATACACACAAACACACATATAATATGTGTGTATATACAAATGTATAATACATATTTATATCATAGTCAGAGTTCAAATTTTAGAACTGAGATCTCTCTATATATTATTCCCTACAGTCACTTGAAACACTTGATATTGTAATAGATATTTCAAAATCTACTTTGGTGTAAGAGTGGCTAATGATAAGATAACAAAGGCTTTCTCTTGAATGCCTCAGTTTACCAGACTCTCCCCATTAAAAACCTAACTCCCTCCAGAGTATATCATTATTACTGAATACCAAAAGCACTTTCAAGAGCCTCAACTTACAGTGCTGCTTTATCTCAAGCCGAAATCAACCTGAAATCATGATCATTCGGGATGGCAATCCAGATAATTTGTTTCACTCACTTTCAAGAGACTACCTTAAAAAGGAATTTGCTAACTATTAAATGAACTTGAATGAGCCCCTTTTTTTAAATCAGTGAAACAGCCTCTCATTCTAGTGTTAATACTGTTGTTCAAGCACATTTTGTGGACAGCTTTAAAAGTTCAGGTGGAAAGTTAAAATTCTATTCATTAAGAAAACAAAGTCTAGTTTACAATCTAACAAACTTACAGATTTGAAAAAAAATAAAAACTAGACACGTCTTCCTCTCCTTAGTAATAAAAATAATATTTTTGTAAAACAAAGTAACATCAACAAATAGGCTTACGCATCCCAGCATTTGCTATGCCATAAAAAAAAAAAAAAAAGACATTCCTAGGAAATCTATATAAAATTTTAACAGTGAAGGTGAATGAAGCCAGCAAGGATAGAAATTACTACTGGCCTGGCTGGAAAAGCATGTTGGGCCTGAGGTGAAAGAAGTTTTTTAAATAGGAGAATGTTCTGAAATAGAAAGCATGTTAAATAGAATTGCCCGAGGACGGTTAGGAAATGAAAAATTACACTAACTGCATTGGGAACAGCAACCTGATAAAAGCACAATGCACAAATTACAATCTTCTTCACGAGTAGTATTAGACATGAGAAAGGTTAAGCTGTATGTGAGAGAGGTTTTGCCCACCACAGGCCACTACATGATAGAAGAATTACTTTCAAGTGTTTCTAGGGACCCTCCAACAACGATGGTAATAAATATTTCTGTATTTCTAATATTACAGAACAAACTGGACCAGACCCCCAGTCAACATCTACTTGCAAAGCACCCCCTGAATAAAAACCTCTATTCTAAGCTCTCTGGAAAACAACTAAAAGACAATAATGTGTTCCCTAAATATATTCCTCTCTTCTTAAATTCAAGACACACATCCAGCATCCCAGGGGTGCACAGTGAGTCAGCATGTACTGAGCAGCTATAATGAGGAGAACACAACACTAAAGAGAGAAGGAAACAGCATTCCATTGGAAGAATTTGGCACTTCATGACCACAAATACTTTTATAAACAGTAATTTTTTTTTTATTACAGGGGTAACTATTAAGTATGAAAAGTGAGCAGGAGCAAAATAAATAAAAAGCATAAATACTGAAGAAACTACCATGTAGACAAAATAAGAAAAGCAAGTCACAAACAAAAGGGCATAAAATACAAAACGCTCATGTTCATGCATGCACACCCACCCACAAGACATGTTTCAAGAGTGATCAAGGAGCAATCCTTCCAACCCTTCGCTCTTACAAGCAGAGACCAACTCTGGAATAATGCAAGTCATAATGAGTCACTGCAAATAAGCTAGATTTTAGGCCAACAACGTTAGGAACAGATATCATTGGCTGAGTCAAATTAAGGCTGGCACATCCTAGAAGGTCCAGGACCATTACAGCACAGAGGAGCTACCTAATTTCACTTTATCAAGAAAGACCAGATTTACTTTGGCTGTTTAGTTTCATTTTGTGCTTGTTTTTGCTTTATGGGACAAATGTAATGCATTTAGCATATGAAAATACGACATAAATAAGAATCACCTAAATGAAAAGGGCCCTGTGGACAAGCCATGTCAAATCACTTGGGGAAGACATGACCACCTAGTTGGCTCCAGTTAATTAAGTATGTGGCATATCTCCATGTTTACACTTACAACATCCCCTATTTATATTTCTCTTCAAGTATTAAGTATTAAAAACAAGTCACCAGTCAATAATTGCTGACTCCCTCTCTTAGGCAAATTCAGAATCACCATGGGAATACTTTCCCCTGTTGTCAAGAACACAGAGCTGACTGAACCTCTCTCCCTCCTTAATCTTTCCCTTCGTTGTCTTTATCAGTTATACCAACTCTTTCTAGAAAAACTCTTCTTCCAAACATATATTTTGAATATACTGGGTTAAACAATATATACTATGAAAGTAATTTTATCCTTTCCTTTTTATCTTCTCCCATGTAGCTACTAGAAAATTTGAAATTACATATGTGGCTGATACTATATTTCTATTGAGTAGTGCTGATCTAGGTGAGACACTTAGGGTAGGGTCAGGAGGAGGCACTCAGCATTCATGTGCATTTCTGAGACCTTCCTGACTGGGTGACAATCATTAAAATATCTCCCTGACTCATTCAGGAATGGGTGCCCTTAGCTTACTTAGGAATTGCTTCATTGCCCTCTAAAAGGAGTCCACAATCCCTTCCAAAATGTGTTTCTCTGTTAAAGAAATATGCTAACAGGTTATCAAATATGATTTATGAACTATTTTAAAGGCTTCAGTTCTTACACAATGTGGCAATTCTTACACAAGCATATTTTGCAACTGAACCATTTTGCAAGTAAACTTTTACTTAAAAGCAACAAAAACTGTCTTGAAGTCACAATGATTACTGCATTATAGTTTTAATAAAGAATAATGTTTTAGCTATCATATTCTTTGACGCCTTCCAAAAAAGTCTCAGGCTTTGTCCACATTCGTCAAGACTCTGTCCTTCTTTTACAGAGAAATGATTTTAAGAATTTCAGGCAATTCAAATGAACTTCTATGTGGTACATACTCCCCTTCCTTAACAGAACAGGATATGCTTTCATCTGTCTTATACTGAATTTTATGCACAAATATCTACTATAACTGCATTTATTCGTTCATCTCCCCAGTTAGAGCTCCTGTCAGAGAGGAAGCCTACTTCACTCATAATTGTCCTACTATCACATAGAGAAATGCCTGGGACAATGAAGATGTTGAAAATAGGTTTGTTAAATAAGCAAATTAATAAAACAGCCTATGACTCAGATGTGCACATATACCCTGGAACACCAGCGTGGGGAATACTTTTCTCTATGTAGTCATTTTGTATATCTTATCCTAAAGACGTATATGCAACATTGAAACTCACAATTCAGCTGTGAGAAAAAGTAACTCTGATAATGATAAAATAAAACTCCCTTTACCTACTGTAAATAGAAAAAAACATTGTGACCATTATAAAATTAAAAATCTGGTAAAGTATATGTGTATAAATAATTTATTTTCAAAAAATTACAACATATAACTTAAATATTTATAGAATAAAATTTGGCCCATTACTAACTCAGTTTTAAATTGAGGTTGGGGGGCGCCTGGGTGGCTCAGTCGTTAAGCGTCTGCCTTCAGCTCAGGTCATGATCCTAGGGTCCTGGGATCCAGCCCTGCATCGGGCTCCCTGCTCAGCGGAGAGCCTGATTTTCCCTCTCCCGCTCCCCCTGCTTGTGTTCTCTCTCTCGCTGTGTCTCTGTCAAATAAATAAATAAAATCTTTAAAAATAATAATAATAAAAAAATAAATTGAGGTTGAGGTCATGCTGTGCCTTGCTAATCAAAGTACTGTGAAATAACAGCATCACCTGGGAGCTTCTTAGAAATGCAGATCTCAGATCCAGTGCACATAAAATGATGTGTACATAAATTGTAATAATAATTATTATTATTGTGATGATGACAACTTATCAGTAGAGTTGGCAGAAGTCTCTTTTAGATACTCAGTGCCCCATATTCATCACAGCAAGTAATTAGAATGAACAAATCCTCAAAAGTTCCACTTCACTTTTCTGTTTAAAGATGGGTAAATTTTTAGCTATCTTACTCATAAATTTTACAAATTTTGCCAAATAAATGTGCTAAGAACTTTCATCTCTCAACATCTAAGCAATTTCTGTCTGGAAATTGACATGCTCTGATTTCTATTATAGTAATAGCACAATGAATCTGACAAACATCAAAGTAAATATTAAGATTGAAATAAACCAAAGGCTAATCTCAGTTAGATAAAAAGCAGCTAATCTTAAGGAATATTAACATAATTTTAGTTAAGATTTAACACATTCATTCCTACAAGTAAAAGTATAACAAAAATTTTTTGAAGGTTTGCTTGTTATTTAAGCCAAGTAAACAGACAAAATGAATGAAACTTTGTTTTATTTATTTATTTATTTATTTATTTTTAAAGATTTTACTTATTTATTTGACAGAGAGAGACACAGCAAGAGAGGGAACAGAAGCAGGGGGAGTGGGAGAGGGAAAAGCAGGCTTCCCGCTGAACAGGGAGCCCAATGCGGGGCTGGATCCCAGGACTCTGGGATCATAACCTGAGCTGAAGGCAGACGCTGAACAACTGAGCCACCCAGGCACCCCTGAAACTTTGTTTTAAAAAGCAGTATTTTTTATAATATAGAACTGAACAATATGTGATACCGACAAACAGGTGGGTTCTATGGCATGAAATAAGACAAACCTTAAGAAGTCAAATTAAAATTCAATCTGCATATGTTTACAATATAAATCAATTAATGCTATGGCATAAGAAAAAATATGAAAATTAAATATTGAAAAAACTGTAACACAAGATGACAATTGTCATCATTCATATATTTCAGTGACACCTAACTAAACACCAATTTATTTTTGGCCAGGTGACTTTCTAATACAAGTCTGTCAGTTTATGATCTTTAAAAAAGAATCAAATATCCATAGGCAATAAAATAAACCTCAACCTAAACCTCAAGCCCTACATAAAAATTTACTCAAAATGGGTCATAGACTTACATGTAAAATTTAAGCAAATAAAACTTCCAAGAGAAACAGAGGAAATCTTCAGATCCTAGAGCTAGGCGAAGAGCTCTTAGCACAATCCATAGGACAATAACAACAAAAATCAATAAATTGGACTTCAACAAAATTAAAAACTTTTCTGTTAAAGACCCTCTTTAGAAGATGAAAAGGCAAATATTTGCAAAACAAATATCTGACAAAGATCTTATATCTAGAATACATTTTTTAAAAGTCTCAAAACTCAAAGGTAAAAAAAATCAACCCAATTAGAAAATGGACAAAAGGCATGAAAAGACCTTTCACCAAAGAGGATCTACAGCTGGCAAGTAACACTTTAAAAGATTTTCAACATAATTGGCTATTAGAAAAATGCTAATTAAAACTACAATGATCTATCACTATACACCTATCAGGACTGTTAACATTAAAAAAAGTGACGATACCAAATGTTGACAAGGATGCAGATATACTGGATCTCGCATATATTTCTGATTGGAATGCAAAATGGCACAGACACTTTGGAGACGTTTGGCAATTTCTTATAAAACTAAACATATTCTCGCCATATGACCCTGCATTCACACTCATAGGCATTTCTCCCAGAAAAGTAAAACCCATATGTAAATATTAACATCTCAACTTTACTGCAATAATTTTAATAGCCAAAAACTAGAAATAATCCATATATCCTTCAATAGGTAAACAGATAAACTGTGGTACATACACACAGTAGAATACTATTCAGTGACAAAAAGGAACAAACTATCGATCTATGCAACTTGGATAGATCTCAAGGGTATCATGCTGAGTGAAAAAAAGTCAATCATCAAAGATTGCATATTGTACGATTTAATTTTCATATCATCCTAAAAATGAAAAAAAAATGTTATAGAGATGGAACACAAACCACTGGTTGCCAAAGTTTAGAGATGGGGGAAGGGAATAGTGTGAGTATAAAAGAATGAGGGAGTTCCTTTAGGGCCATGGATGTAATAGTTCCATATCATCATTATGGTGGTAGTTAAATCATATACTTTTTACAACATTCACTTTTGGTAAAATTGAGAAAAAGTGGATACACATAAATAAGTGCATGTAAAAAAAAAACTCATGAAATCTGAATGAGGTCTGTAGATTGTAACAACGTTCACTTCCTGGTTTTGAGACTGCAATATAGTTATGTAAGAATATTGCCATGGGGGCAAACTTGAGAAAGGGTACAAGAGCCTTCTTTCTTTGAACTATTTTGCAACTTCCTATTAATCTATAATTATTTCAAAATATTTCTTTTTTAAATCCAGTCTAATACTATTTGCAGTTCTCTAAATTCACTCTATTTTTAAATGTCCTCTAACCTTTTCTTTTTTTTTTCTTTTTTGGCTCATATTTTTTTGTTTGTTTTTAAAGTCTTCTAGCTCTAAAGGTACTCTGGATCTGCTACAACAAAACTTCAGTTATTTTAATACTCTTGTTTCTATGTACCTCCTGCTTACGTGTTGCATTTGTGAGTAGAGGTTTACCTAATACTGCATGGATAGCATATAGTTTTCAATAAAGAGCACCTTAGGGAACTGAAGCAAAAAGAGATCTGTTAGTTTCATTACACTCTTATTGCTAGCAAGCACAATTTTAATTTTAAACAACCAACATAACACTGCCAACTGAAACAGTCAAGAGGATGGAAGACTCCCATGTGTAAACAACAACAAAAATGTACAAATAACAAATGTATCAGAGATTTTTAATGCAGAAAGATCAGAGCTAGGAAAAAAAAAAAACATGGAAATGACAAACATGAACTCATTTGTGAACTTCCAAAATCCTGGAATAATAACCAATCCTCTTGAGAGAAGACTGTAAAACAATTAAAAACCGATAGTAACTCAGACATTAGTTACTCATGATCTAAATAATAGTACAGAACAATCATGGAGGGTAGGCCTATAACCTCCTAGAACAGAAAACCTATTATGACCCCAGACACAGCAATGATCTTCACTCTGACACCAAAGAGAAATTGCACTCTTCCACAGATTGCTCTTTAGTCCTATTATCAAAGAGAAAACACTAAACTTGCCTATGATGATAAAATCCTATATTTATATAAAAAGTCTGTGCTAAGTATGTTGTGAGAATGACAGTCACACATCTCAAGCTTTCAAAAGAAAAACATAGGAAGGTATACTGTTAAAGCCTCATAAACGAGCAGGTCATTAGATAACAAAAGACAATTTGTGTTTAACGATTAAGCGTAAATTAACTGACATCTTTAATTTAGTTCTTCTTTCTAACCTCACAAATACGATATAACTTAAAGATAAATCAGATCATTTTTTAATGAACCCAAGAATACATGAAAAGTTATTAGTAATCGACAAACTCATTTCCTCTCAAAATATTCTCATTATTTTTTAAGAGTAATATATCTGTGAAATTAAAAGGAAAAGATAGTGGTGTTCCCAAGTCTTGGAGCCAGGTAGCTGAGGAGACCCAATCCGCTCATTTTGGACCAGAGCAGTCAAAAGTCTCTATATTCCTCTAAGAAAAAAAATCCGGGTTTAGAAAAGCAAAAGCCATAACTCAGAGATTGGTGATATTGAGGGATGTGGCTGTAGACTTCTCTTGAGAGAAATGAAAACACTTGGGTTCTGCTCAAAAGGTTTTGTACACAGATGTGATTTTAGGGAACTACAACATATAGTCTCACTAAGACTTTTCACCTTAGGCAGAAGTAGTGTTCTTTTTGGAGCAAAGGAAAGAGCTCTGGGATGCTCTGACAGGTGAGGCCAAAGGACTTTTCTCAGGAAAGTGTATATAAGGAAAAGCCTTTATTATTGAGGCTCACTTTCAGCTAAGAATGACCATGGAACAGTTCTGGTCAATAATTTGTAAACAGGAAATTTAACATATGCTTGGCTAAAATGGACAGGATAAACTGGCATGAACGTGCTCCTGCTAGGAAGACAGATGCGGGGCCTATATGTGCCCCACCATCTTCTAAGCATAAGAATAAAGACCATGGGCAAAAGACAGTAAAAAGATAAAGGATGGCTCAGTGCTAAAGCCCAAACCATTCACCTTCTCTTTCTTTGTGAGAGATACAAAGTTCTACTTTAATAACTCAGTTTGTGGGATTTTCTGTTAATTGAGGGCACATTGGGTTTTCTGTTACATAGACCTACATGCATAACTGATTTTATTATGCTTCTGTAACAGAGAATGTACCTGTATTACTCAGTGATTCATAATTAAATACAGCCTGTGGCTGTTGTTTATAATTTATGAAAATGAAAATAAATTAGATATGATATTGAATAACATATGATTTCATTGGTAAAAGAAATATTTAATTCTCACTTGCTAAATATTTGGAAAACTTCAAGGTTACCTATACAAGAAGTGTACCTGTGTACTTGGTTTCTGATTATCATATTTTATTTATTTTTTTAAGATTTTATTTATTTAATTGTCAGAGAGAGAAAGAGAAAGAGCACAAGCAGGGGGCAGAGGCAGAGGGGGAAGCAGGCTCCCTGCTGAGCAAGGAGCCCGATGTGGGACTCGATCCCAGGACCCCACAATCATGACCTGAGCCGAAGGCAGGCGCTTAACCAACTGAGCCACCCAGGCGTCTCTCTGATTATCATATTTTAGATTACAGACCTAGAGTATATATCCAGAGACTGTGATTCATTGTAATTTCTGTTCAATGGATCTACTAAAACACACATGAATATTCCATTTTTCTGTTTTATACATTTCATTGCAAAATCAAACATATTGAAAATAACTGTAATCATCAAGTAAAGAGAGATAAAAGACAAGGCAAGATACAGGACTTAAATTTTATTCTTACTAATAGATTATATGTTCAGATTCCGCTGGACAATTCTTTCATTTTCAAACTTTTAAGCTGCTGTTACATATTTTTTCTTATTTTCAAAGTTATTCCTGTTTATCAGTAAACTTGATATGACCATTCCTCCAACCATCCAGAGTTCAGGAGGAAGAAAATCCCTGTAGCTGTTTGATGGCCAAAAATATGAACAGTTAGCAGTCAGATGAAAGACGAGAAAAGATGGAAAAGGAAGATCAAAAGAAGAGTGATTGTGAGCTTCGGCAGGCTAGCAGTTACCTCTCTCTCTAAAGGGAGCTTTGTGCTCATTATATCCGGGACTCATCTTGCCTTCAGCTTATAGTAAACACAGGCAATTGCCTTCTCATTTCCTCTCCAAATTAAGGATCAAGTTTAAACATATTCTTTTCCTTGTATACTAGACTATGATTAAAATTACCACCTCCTCCCCCTCATTGACACAATGGCTCTACTAGGAAAAAAGAAAGAACCCCCTAAGGGCACATACTGTATGGAGCACTGGGTGTTATATGAAAACAATGAATCATGGAACACTACATCAAAAACTAATGATGCAATGTATGGTGACTAACATAACATAATAAAATTAAATTAAGTTAAAAAAAAAAAAAAAAGAAAGAACCCCCTAAAGATGCCATCCAACAAAATGGAAGAGTTGTGGAGAACTTCTAGTCATGTTACTTACCTGATGGTTGATTTCAGGATACAGCATTAAAGAAGCTAACAAAAATAAAATCTTTTGAAAATAATATCCTAGTGAATTTTTATGATGGAAGGCTATTTTGCTTATAATATTATCATCATCAAATAACTATTATTTACTTACTAAGGATCTTTAATATATGCCTAGTCCTCAAGACACTCCTAGAAGGTAGGTCCCATCCCATTCTTTTCAGAAAAAGAAACTAAGGTTCACAGAGGTTGATTAATTTGCCCTCAGATTAGCACATATAAGAGCTCAAGTTCAAGCTTCATCTTGCCCTTATACTTTGCAACATATACACAGCAATATTTTTATACCTTTTCCCATTTTACACGTTAAGAAACTAAATTCAGAATCTAAATTATTCTAATCATTTAAACATCAAAAACACTAGTTTTAGTCTAGTCCCTATAACTTAACATCAAATAAGATGCAATGTAATTATATAATAAATTAATGAATGTAGATTGTATATTAACATGTGTTTAATGTGCTTTTACCTTTTATTAATGTACTTAGTTCCTGTTACTCTAAATACAAAACAGAATATGCTGCTTTTGGATGTTAAACACAAAAGAACCCTGGATTCAAACAGTGGTAAGCATCTACCGACAGGTAGACATCACAAGAAGAGAATGTACTCTTTAGTAAAAAATAAACTTAACTTTTGAATGAACTGGTAGCAGCAATTCTCTCCAATGAAAACACTTTCATGTTTTCCTTTAATATCTATAAATGTATAATTGAAGTTTAATACATGCTTTCAAATAACAGCAGCATGATATTCTTATCAGTCTAAAACTATAGGACATTTCACAGGGACTATATTAACATCTCGCTGACTAACTAGGACCAGCTTGGTGGGAGCTGAACCGAATCCTCTAAGAAGTTATCACATAAAGAGTCATTTCTCAGGAGGTGGGACAGCAGGCACCAGAGCCTAAACTAAACCAAAATGCTCCATCAAGTCATTTTAAGGCACTTTGAAAATGAAAAGAGGTCAGAGCCTCTTGCCCATCACTGTAGAAAATTTGGGAGTAACTGTAGTACAGATCTCAGCTGCAAAGGGCAAATAAATCTACTAGTACAGAAGAGTGGGCAAGATACATCTTGTAATCTTTAGATTTTTTTCCCTGCCTTCTAGAATCACTGACATTTGACTTTCCTCAGAGCCAACAACTTGGCCAGGCACTGAGAAAAAAGTGCATCATGCAGCTATGATATAAAACTTCTGTGCTGTGAGAATCAATTTTTGGTGTGGCTGCTGACACACCAACCAAATCCAAAGTACTTTCTAACTCTGATTAGGTACCAATGTAAAAGCTATTTTCATTTCTAACAAAATGGTGATGTTCACTGTAATTGTAACACTTTTAGGGTCACAAAAACCTCTCCTCCCCTTCTTGGGCACACAATTTGACATCAGGCTCTCTCAAACTGTATATCCTTTCAGTGACTAAGCCTTTAGGCTCTGTGGAAATACCTAATTAATAATGATTTTCTTGATTTTCACTAGTTATCTTTAGCTCTTTACTTGAACATATATTTCCCTTCCCTAGACTGTCATACATAATCCTCTGGTAACTACCGTTTCTTCTCTCTTCATCCTAGCACTCCCCACATTTTTAGCTTAAAGTAGGTTGACCTGAGATTCATTATTATGAAAAAAGAGAAAAATAAATAGACTCAGATCACATTCATGCAAATACTATCCTGTTTCCTATAAGCCAAGTATGGTTCTATGGACTGAGAAGACAATAGTAAATAAACAATACAGAGAAAGTGCCCACCCATGGGAGCAAACGATCTAGCCAGGGATACAAAAGGGCAGAAAGACAACTACATTACAGTGGACGAACATCCTTAGGAGGGGGTGTTCAAGGTGGTAGACAAGAAGTGAGGCTCCTCAGCCAGCCTGGAAGAAGATATAAGGATGGGGAGAAATCAGGGAAGGTATATATCTGTAAGCTGCCTCCAGAAGCACGTATAGGAACATATAAGATAGAAGCAAAGTATGCATAAAACAGAGCGAACAGCAGGTACAAAAGCACAGCTGGAACCATGTCTAGACCAAAACATGTGGCTTCCAACACGAATAATATTCTGGCACATTGTCAACTGACACCCTTTAAACATTTGTTAAAGATCTATTTAATGGGATAGAGGAAAATTATATTAATAAAAATATATAAAAGGGTTCACTTATTAATTCATTTCCACTGAGCTAAAGGAGTCACTTCTGATAAAAATCAAAAATGTTTCCGGTTCTTAATCTCTTGCCTTTTATTCGTGATTTTTCTAGACCCCTACCTTCTTGTGAGACCACACAAAGAAATGAAAATCTTCAATATTTAAAAAGGGGTACATGCGTAAAATGGGTATGTTTCCAATTTATTCTAGTGATATTTTAGTGCCCCTTATAGAATGGCTCTCGGACATCTGAGTTGCCTCTCTAGACCCTTAGGCCCCCTCTGGTTAGATGGTACAGAGTGAGAAGGAAGGTCCAAAAATGAGGCTAAAAAGGTAGATGGAGACCAGATAATACAGAATCTTGCACATCATGAGAAGTAGTCTGTGTTATACCTTAAAAGCTACGGGGAATTGTTGAGGAAATCTGAAAAGGGGGAGCAACAATGAGGCTGTTTTTGTAAACCAGGCTAGAGATGTTAGCAACTTGAGTAGGATGATAGCAGTAAGAATATAAAGTGGCATGTAGTTGAAAAAGAGTTAGGAACTATAATCAACTCTACTTGGAGATAAGAAGAAAGAAGAGGTGAGAATTAAGGATAAGTGTTAAGTTTTTTAGGCTTGAGCAGTTGGTAGATAAAGATACCACACACAGAGATAGGGTATAAAGGGACAAACAGGTTTGGGATGAAAAACGCTAAGTTTGGTTTATGCATGTTGAGTTTTGCACTTCTAGGACATCAAAATGAAGGTATTCATAAATATGACCAAGACCAGGAAATCTGAGGGTGAAGATAGATGTGGGTAGCCTCAGTACATAAATGGAATCCATGGGATGGAGGAGAATGTCTAGGGAAAGTATATAAGCAGACATACATAAAAGGACATAGGGAAGAGCCCTTAGAATCTCTTATGTTAAATGGTCAGAAAGAGAGGAAAAACCATCAGAGGTAACAGAAGAAAAGCAAAAGATTTTCATGGCTTCAAGGATACAAGAAGTGGCCCAAAATGTCCAATGCTAGAGATAAAGAAGGAAAGAGGTATCCACTAAATTACCAAGAAGTCACTGTTTGTGAAACTTGCTGAAAATAGTTCTAGAAAGAAAGATTAATCCCACCTGCAGTACTACTAGCCATGTGAATTTAAGCACTTGACCTTGACCAAATCTCAGGTTCTTCAGCTGTAAGTCATGAAAAATAAAAACCCTTCCTGCCTCGTGGTTTTGTCATCAGTATTACATTAAAATCTAAAAATACTATATAAACTTTAAACAGAGGGTATAGACAAGTGCTTTTGCAACTGTGTTGTTCTTTAAGTTGTTCACAAATGTCAATTCTCTGTTTCACACACATGGCTCAAAAGTCACATTTGACTTACACTGGCCAATATAATGTATCAGCAGAAGTGACTCACTCTTTGGGAAAAGCTGTAAGAAACAGTGCATAGTTTAACATGTTCTGTATTCCCTACAGCTAACATTATAGCAGCATGTTTCAAAAAACGAAGCTTTCATCATCCTAAATCCTTGAGTGATGACCAAGAGAGACTGACACACATTGGTATGTAATATAGGGACAATTAATCTTATTGTTTTAAAACACCAAGATTTTGAAATTATGATCACAGCAACTAATTGCAGTATAAATAACAGGTGAAAAAAAGGACAGCCAAAAGGAAAATCCCATCTTAGAAGGTAATCAATGAGACATCATCGGGACTATCACACGCACTAATGTACTAATTTTTATTTTATGTCACAGAGTAATTCATTAATCCTCACACTTGATCTGACATTCTTACAGTTACAGAAAAGGTAAACAAGAACAACAAATGTACATAACAGAATTGTTAACGAAGATGCTTTCGTTGGGAAAGGATGAGACAGTCCATCAAAGACAGGAAACTACCTCCCCCACCACCATTCTTAAATACCATTGTTTGTGCCCTAAATTTTCTTCACTCCTTAAAGTTCTACTTTGCACCTGAATGACTGGCTGTATATCTATGTTAGGCCAAAGACACAATGCACCAGTGGGTTATTAGAAATAAACAGAAAATCGAAAAAGTAACCAGGACCAAACTGCACGAGGGAAGAATTTTTTTATTCTTCACATGTTAACAGTAAATAAAAATTGCTACTGCCAAATGCCAAATTACTATTTGATATGCCTAAATGGAACATGTGTGCTGGAAAATGGCAATTACTCAGAACCAAGTCCAGAAGTAGAATCCAGGTCAGAGTGAGGCACAAGGGCCCACTGGACCAGCCTTTTCACCAAGGACACTGGATTGCCCTCACTTCCTTATTTGGGCCTTTGACCCTCCCATTAATTTTGACAAACCACGAAAGAGGATCATAACTGCTTCAATCCCAATGGAGTTGAAGTGAATTACATGAAAGGAACACTTAACAAGGGTTGTTTGTCTGCTGTGATCTTTTTGTTTTAAAGAAGGTAGGGAAACAAACAAAACATCCCACAAGTCTTCTTTTAGAAATGTCTTTGTCATTTACAAAGCATACAAATAAATTAGGATCATCATTAATAAGCACATCAAAAAAGTCTGACCACCATCTTTTGCTCTAAGATTTTTTGACTATTTCTAAATCCAATTTTGAACCATGAAGATTATGCACTCAGTCACTCTGAAAGCATAAATTGTAAATACTGAAAGCAATTTCATAAGGCTGTGTATGGGCCCAATAACCTGATTAACTGAGCAACAGCTCAAGGTGACTACTTTGAGGAGGGCTCATTCATTAGGATATACAAGCTCTGCAATGAGATGTTATATTGAACTTTGTGTCCCCAACTTCTTTTGTTCATAGGGAATCCTTAATAAACAGTTGCAATTCCAAGTCGTGAACTTAAGATTTTTTTCCCAAATTCCAGATCAACCCTGTTTCATTACCCCCTAATACTGCTTCTTGCCAATAACTAAATGGCCATTTTTCTGGGGCACCTGGGTGGCTCAGGCAGTTAAGCCTCTACATTCCGCTCAGGTCATGATACCAGGATACTGGGATTGAGCCCGCATTGGGCTTGCTTCTCCCTCTCCCTCCCCCTGCTTGTGCTCTCTCTCTGTCAAATAAATAAATAAAATCATAAATAATGGCCATTTTCTATTACTTGAAAATGTGACTATGTATATTCTTTTGCCATGGTAGTTTTCCTCCTGGAGTCACTTGGCTACATGGGCAGAAACCATTAAATCACAATGTGCTTATCTCACAAATGTAACTACTATCACTAGTATAACAACTATTTTAATCTTAAAAACTGTACCTCTGAAGTTGAGCGGACTACTAGAATTATTATCCCAGCAACTTAACTGTGCTAAAGCAATTTACTATAGCACGACAGGGAACAAACTAAAGCTAAAGCTCCTAAATCGGCTTCTAGAAGTTTGGCTTTCCGGGCCCCTCTCCCTCTCCGGGATGGCAATACCAAACACAGACAAGTGTCGCTGACAAACGTTGCCGTACGTTTACTCATCAATGCCGGCCCGCGGGGTCGGGAAATAAAGTGTTCAAGATACGCTTAATCTTCCCTGAGAGAGGAAATACTAAGGGAAGAACAAAAACTGCCTGAAAGAGTCCTGTTGGATGTAAAATCACAGTATTTGCAATGAAATAAACAAAAATTGTAAACGCGCGATTACACACGCCGGGTACTATGCACACGTTAATTCACAGGGCAACACTGTGAATGGGAAGGTCAGAAAACCTGCAGTGGCTTTGCCTCCCTCGGTTTCGCACCTGAGGAAACTAGTGCTGGGAGCCAAAGCACGTACGCAATGGCGCAAAACCGCGGATTCGGAAGGAAGGGAGAAGGGATGAGGGAAGTTTATTCAGCGCTGCCACGTCTAGTCCGGGGGCCAGAGTTACCACACCACTACTCTGGAAGCCACTGGATCCAGGTAACGAGGTCAACCCTACGCCCACCCAAAGAAGTTGTTACCCTCCAAGGTCGGGGGCGGGCCAGCACAGGGCGGGGCGGGGCGGGGCGGGGCCGCTAGGGGCGGGGCCTGCGCGAACACGGGCCGAGGGGCGGACCGAGCCTGGAGCCCGCGCCTGGAAGGCAGTCTGTCCCGCTTAGAGGAGAAGGGGGATGGGGGGGGGGGAACGAGTGCTGAGGTGGCGTCAGGCGGTACCTGCGCTGGAAATCCACGGCGAAGGGTTTCAGGTACGGGTCGATCTCCAGAAGTCGAGCTAGTTCCGGCACGTCCGCCAGGGCTGCAGCCAGCGCCGCTTCGGGGCAGTCGGCCCGAGCGTCGGAAGCCGCCATCTTCTGCTACAGCCCGAGTAGCCGAGCCCGAGAGGGTCGATTGGAACCTGAGCGGGAACTGGAGCTCAAGCTGGGAGGAAGGCGGCGAAGGCGGAGCCGGAGGACGCTGAGGCGAGCTTCGGCGGCCCAGGGCCCTTTATAGCGGAAGAAAACTGCCGTCTGCCCCCCCCTCCTTTCCCCCCTTCTCCTCCTCCCCCGGCGGCGGGGCGGAGCGGGACCCAGGGTGATTCCCGGACGCACCTCCCGAAGTGGGGAGGGGGGCGCTGTTGGGCGCCCAGGGCCCTCCGCCCACTCACGCGGCTAGCACCTGAAGGCTGGGGAGACCTGCCCCTTCCTCCCCAACCTCTTCCCGGCTGGGCCAAGGCCACCCTGGCGGGCGGATCCCGGCCGCCAGCCGCCTTAGCTCTCAGCCTTGCCCTCCCTTACCCTGACCCGTACTCGGCTCCAGAGCTAGCCCTCAGCTTTTCTTCTGTAAACAACTCCTACTGGTGGCATCCTTTTCGAATGGATGTGTGGTTTTCTTGGAGGGGACCTTCTCAGAGTTCTGAGAATTTGTTGTTGGGGCAGTATTGCACACAGATCAAATTCACTGAGGGGAACAGTCGAGTATGGGTACAGTAATACCTTTGAGAATATTCACACCATTGCCTAACTAGAACTCCTGTAGGTTTTTCCTGTTGCATGAATTAACCAAAAAAGTCAGGATCGCGGAATGGTCCCAGGGATACTATAATGTTCTGGTACTATTCTCTGGGTTGCCAGTAGCTGAGAATTGAAACCATGGCAAGAACTTTGCCCATTTACCACACCTCAAAAAGAAATAAAAGAAAGGTAAAAACAAAAACACCTTTTGCCTTAGTTTATAATTGTTAACAGATGTTTTTCAACGATTAAACAGAACTATCCTTGATAAGACAAATGGTATAGGGAAGAACATTAAATTGGATTTCAACTGTACCACGTACTAATGAAGTGCTAATGCAAAAAATCTCTCTTCCTCTTGGCTTAAGAAGGGGGAAGCCTATGTAAACTTCCCCAATTGGAACTTCCTTATGTTCTTTCATTCCCGTTAACTGACTTCTAGCTCAGTGATTCTTTTTGGAGAATACAAAATTGTATGTACATGGAGAGAATTGGACCCACCAACCCAAGAGTTTCCAAATTGCTTTGAACCTAGGAACTGGAGAGACTTTGAGTCTCTTTCCCAGTTAAGACGGGTATGGAGAAGGAAGAGTGTTGATTAGCATTGGCCTTGAATTTTAAAACATTCAAAACATTTTTTGTGAAAGGGTTAATAAAGGAGCGATACCTAGCAACAGAGGACCTCAAAGTCAAAGAGTGGAGGACTTGGACAACCTTCAGAAAGGCATGTCTTACTTTCCATGAAGATGACAACATGCAAATGCTAGTAAAATATAAAACACTGTAAAATAACACTTGAAACTCAGAAGCAAGTTACCCAATAGACCCACAAATCTGTATCTCCAATCCTAAACTTTTCTCAGAAATCCAGGTTTGTATCACTATCTGCCTACTGAAATCTCCATTTAGCTGGCTAGAAGACCTAAACCAACTATCTCCAAAACACACCCTAAATGAGCCTTCCCATCCTTTGTGCTGTCACTCATACAAGCAGCCTCTCATTTGGACTAACATATCTAACTGGTTTCCCTCTTTACTGTTTCTCACCTCTAATCCGTTGTCTGGTGTTTCTCAAGCTTTAATGTGCATATAAATCCCTTGACGATGTCACTAAAAGTACTTAGTCTCATTCAGTTCTGGGTGGTACCTCAGATTCTGCAATTTTAACATGCAGCTGTTGCTGGTTAGGGGCACAGTTTGAATAGTAAGGCTCTACCCAAGGAATAAAAGATACAACTTAAATGACATGCTGGTTCACTCAGAGTTAAATATAAACTTCTTACCATTCCCTAACAAGCCTTGTGTAATCTGGTCCCTGACTATGTTTCCACCACTTTTCTCATCACCTTTTTTCATCTTATCAGGCTTTACTATTCTTTATAAATACTGACGTTCCTGGGACTCACTGAGAACTTTGTAGCCTTTGAGACCTTTTATGTGCCCTTTTCTGTTGGGAATTCTCTTCGTGACTCAGCTCTACATGGCTGGTTTCTTCCCAGCATTCCTTGAGATCTCAGCATAAATGTCAACTCATCTTGAGAAGCCTCTGCTTCCACTGCTTAAGTAAGATCTTCAGCATCTGTTACAGCACTTTCTCTCCTATGCAGCAATTAACAAAATTTAGGTGTTTTTTTTTTTCTCTCTTTCTATTTTACATATTGATCTCCCCCTTTAGAATGTAAACTCCAAGAGAGCAGGGAACCTATTCTCTCTTACTCACTATTGAGCAAGTACTTAATGAAGTCCCATGTGACAGCCAGTTCAGTCTCCTAGGTACTGGGATTAAATGGTAAACAAGACAAGTCCCAGTTGTCATAAAGCTTACATGGGGTGTGGGGGGAGAAAATGTCAACTAACATAAGAAATGCTTCTCAAAATCCATAAATGCCCAATTGTAATAAATGCAATAGTAATAAATGTAGAGAATTAAAATTAAGCTAATATGTCTGCTTTAGTTCTGGTGGTAAAGGAGGGCCTCTCAGAACTGACATTTAAGCTAAGTATAATGACAAGGAACAAGCCATGAGAGGAAGAACATTGCAAGTAAAGAGTTTGCAATGGGGAATGAGTTGATTTAGTCACAGAAAAAGAATTCTGGTGTACTTGCTGTCTAGTGAGAAGGAGAATACCAAGAAGTAAAGTGTGAGAGCTAGGCAGCTGTTTGGTCATGTAGAAGCTCTAATTTAACTATGATAGGATGCTATTGAAGGGTTTTGAGCAGAAAACATTTAATTTGATTTGCATTTAAAAAAATATTTTCTCTATGGAAAATGGATTATAGGAATACAAGAATGGGAGCAGAGAGACTATTAGGATGTCACTACAATGCCTAACTGGATATATATTCCTTTAAATTCCTCCATTAAAATGTTCTAAAACTGGATGAGGCAAAGGTTACACAATTCTATAAGTTACCAAAAATCACTGAATTATACATTTAAAGCAATTCTATAAGTTACCAAAAATCATTGAATTATACATTTAAAGTGATTTTATGGTGTAAGTCTCCAAACTTATATCCACTTATTTCTGGATTAAATTCAGCAGAGGCAGTAACCAGCGAAACTTCTCTACACCTGCCAAGCCTCTCAGAGGACCCTGGAGGTACGGATTGTCATTTTATCGTCAGACTTGTTCACCACCTCTAACCTCTCTACTTAGATGGCCAAGTGCTGGGTGTTCAATGTGATGGTAATTGTCACTGCCTGGAAGTCAATGTGAGGCAAACAACTTTTTTTCAGAGACAGTACTTAATGGTTTTTAGATGATAATGATTTTCAATTACTTTTGTCGCAAGTTGGTTGAGAATCAGTGACCTAAAGGTGAAAGGCTCTCACTTTTGTGACAAATCCTCTGAACATCTTGTCCTCCCCACTAGAACTTAAACAATTTTCTTTGGTCTCAGACCTACCCAATCAAAATGGCAGTTTTTATTTCACTAGGAGTTACCGGCTTCCTTTATGCCTTTATGTTATCTCCGGTGATTATTTTATATATGTGAAATTTTCAGTACTTCTAGATTGCTCCTTATTTGAAAATTTTGCAAACTTTTTAGGCATAAAATCTTGTAAGAAAGGATCAGATAGCTGAGCTGATCATAATGAACTTATTCTAAAGAAGACTGTAGTGCTTCTTTACAATAATAGCTAATAATAATAACACACTGCTTTCCACAGGCGAGGCACTGTTTTAACCATTATGTGGTGGGGTGTGTATGTGTAAAACCCTTTAGTTAACCCTATGATAAAGGTACATAGAGATGAAGAAAATTGCTTAAGGTAATACAGCTAGTAAGAGTCAGTCAGGATCTGACTCCAGGTACACTTTTACTCTATGATTTTAAGAACTATTTTATCCTACCTCTCAGAAAGATGAATATGAAGACAAATATGTAGAAGAGTTCTTTAAGACTTCAAGACAAAAATTAGATGAAATTTAAAACACCGTCTATCAACCTTACCTGAATGAAACCCAGGTCCCTGGCAAACTTAACTGGTCCACAACAAAACAAAGAGCCAGGAAGTGGACAAAAAAATAAAAAAGACTTTTTACATATAAAATTTAAGTCCAAAGCCCATGGATTAAAGCCTCATGCAACTACCATCACCTATTATGATGGCTTGAGTGGTGGCTCCCCAAAAGATATGCCCATGTCCGAATCCCCAGAAACTGTGAATGTTAACTTATTTGGGAAAAGGGTCTTTGCAGACATAATTAAGTTAAGGAACTTGAGATGAGGAGATCATCCTGGATATCTAGATTATCTGGTTCCTAAATCCAATGATAGTGTCCTTAGAAGAGACATGCAGAGCAGACAGACACAAGAGGAGGAAGTAAAGTGATGGTGAAGGCAGAGATTGGAGTGATACAGACATAAGTCAAAGAGTATCAGTAGGCACCAGAAACTGGAAGAGGTAAAGAATGGATTCTCCCTAGAGCCTCCAGAAGATATATGGCCCTGCTGACACCTTGATTTCAGACAACTGATCTCCAAAACTACTAGGGAATATACTTTTGTTATTTAAATCAGGAGAGAAGAACTGTTTTAGGACATTAATTGGCATATTTATATACCATCTATTTAACGAAAGGTATTTGAGGGGCGCCTGGGTGGCTCAGTCGTTAAGCGTCTGCCTTTGGCTCAGGTCATGATCCCAGGGTCCTGGGATCAAGCCCCACATCGGGCTCCCTGCTCGGCAGGAAGCCTGCTTCTCCCTCTGCCACTCCCCCTGCTTGTGTTCCTGTTCTCACTGTCTCTCTGTCAAATAAATAAATAAAATCTTCAAAAAAAAAAAAAAAAAGGTATTTGAGGTGGCTAATAAAAATACTTGGGGTGGGGGGGACCCTGGGTAGCTCATTCAGTTAAGTCTGCCTTCAGCTCAGGTCATGATCCCAACGTGCTAGAATCAAGCCCCACATCAGTCTCCCTGCTCAGAGGTGAGTCTGCTTCTCCATCTCCCTCTGCCCCTCTGCCCCGCTTGTGCATGTGCTCTCTCTCTTAAATAAATAAATAAAGTCTTTTAAAAAAATTCTTTGAATATGTAAAACAATACATGACAAAAGCAAAAAACAAAACAAAAAAATCTTGGAATAGAGAAAATCTATGGCATTTGAGTTCAGACCTTAGTTCTCTGGTGCCCAGTAGGAAAAGCAAAGAGGAAAGATAGTACATTTTTATAATTCTATAAGCTTTAAATTGTCTCTTCTAGTTAGAAATGGCTCTAGAAAATGAGATGTCACCTCATACCTGTCAGAAGGGCTAAAATTAACAACACAGGAAATAATAAGTGTTGGTGAGGATGTGGGGAAAGGGGAACCCTCTTACACTGTTGGTGGGAATGCAAACTGGTATAGCCACTCTGGAAAACAGTATGGAGTTTCCTCAAAAAGTTAAAAATAGAACTACCCTACAATCCAGCAATTGCACTACTAGGTATTTACCCAGAGGACACAAAAATACTGATTTGAGGGGACACATGCACCCTGATGTTTATAGCAGCATTATTGACAATAGCCAAATTATCAAAAGACCCCTAACATCCATTGACTGATGAATGGATAAAGAAGAGGTGATATATATCTATATCTATCTATCTTCTGTCATCTATCTATAGAATATTATTCAGCCATCAAAAAGAATGAAATCTTGCCATTTGCAACAACATGAATAGAACTAAGCAAAATAAGTCAGTCGGGGGGTGCCTGGGTGGCTCAGTCGTTAAGTGTCTGCCTTCAGCTCAGGTCATGATCCCAGGGTCCTGGGATCGAGCCCCACATCGGGCTCCCTGCTCCACGGGAAGCCTGCTTCTCTCTCTCCCACTCCCCCTGCTTGTGTTCCCTCTCTCGCTGTGTCTCCCTCTGTCAAATAAATAAATAAAATCTTAAAAAAAATAATAATAATAAGTCAGTCAGAGAAAGACAAATACCATACGATTTCACTCATGTGGAATTTAAGAAACTAAACCGATGGACATAGGGGAAGGGAAGGAAAAATAAAACAAAAACAGAGAGGGAGGCAAACCATAAGGGACTCTTAACTATAGGCAACAAACTGAGGGTTGCTGGAGGGGAGATTGGTGGGGGGATGGGGTAATTGGGTGATAGGCATTAAGGAGCACATTTCATGTAATGAGCACCTGCTGTTATATGTAACTGATGAATCACTAAATTCTACCCCCGAAACTAATAATACACTATATGTTAACTAAATTAAATTTAAATAAAAAAAATTTTTTAAAAAGAATGGAATCTTGCCATTTGCAACAATGTGGATGGAACTAGAGTGTATTATACTAAGCAAAATAAGTCAGAGAAAGACAAATACCATATGATTTCACTCATATGTGGAATTTAAGAAACAAAACGAACATGGGGGTGGGGGGAGAAAAGAGGGAAGCAAATCAGAAAACAGACTTTTAACTATAGAGAACAAAATGAGGTTTGCTGGAGGAGAGGTTAGCAGGGAGATGGGTTAAATGGGTGATGGGTATTAAGGAGTGCACTTGTTGTGGTGAGCACTGGGTGTTATATGTAAGTGATGAGTCATAAAGTTCTATTACTGAAACTAATTACTACAACATACATTAACTAACTGAAATTTAAATAAAAACCCAAAAAAGAAAAAACATGGCTCCATAAGTGATAGGTATTGAGGAAACTTTTGGATCATGTACTCAGAAGCCAATTTTATTTATTTTTTTTTTTAAAGATTTTATTTATTTATTTGAGGGAGAGAGAGCATGAGCGGAGAGAGGGGTAGAGGGAGAGGGAGAAGCAGACTCCTCACTGAGCAGGGAGTGCGATGCAGGGCTTGATCCCAGGACCCTGAGATCACGACCTGAGGTGAAGGCAGATGCTTAACTGACTGACTCACCCATGTACCCCTCGGAAGCCAATTTTAGATAAACACAAGGACCTTTCCAAATGGTTTCTTCTTATGGATAGCAGTATGATAAGGCCAGGACACAGACTTAGGAACCAGGCTGCCTGAGTTTGGATCTCAACACTGCTACTCACTAACTGTGATCATGGGAAGTCAATTTCTTTGTGCCTCAGTTTCCGTTTCTATAAAGTGGGAATGATAATAGTACCTGCTTTCATATTGAGGGATTAAGTGACTTAATACATATAATACATATAAGATATTTACAACCATATGTAACATATAACAATGACTTAATAAATGGTAACATTTATATTTCTGCAAAGGCAATACTATAGCAAAGAAGAATAATGTCTTCCATATACAATGCTTTCCAATAACTTAGATTAGTACAAAAATAAGAAAGTATTGAGATCTTGAGGATAGTTAATACACTTCCTGGGGGAGGGTGGGGGGGTGGAATATGTCAGTGAAACCTGACTTGGAATGTGATGGACATGAGGTTAGAATTTCTAAGGGAATCCTCTAACCAGTGACCAATATGGTCCATAGATCAATGCTGGTAAACAAATGCTTGTGACCAACCCACAAACAGAAAAATACAGGAATTGAGAAAAAGTGTTTAGAAACTTCAATATCAATTTGAAAAATATAATCATAAGAAATTGGGCCTTGTATTTGGTATTTTAAAATTTTTATTTCTTTAGGAAAATATTTTAATTTTATTTTAAGAAGCTATCAATCCATGACTGGTTATAGGAAGAGGAAAGAAAGAGAAAGAAAGGAAGGAAGGAAGGAAGGAAGGAAGGGAAGGAGGGAGGGAGGGAGGGAGGGAGGAAGGAAGGAAGGAAGGAAGGAAGGAAGGAAGGAAGGAAGGAAGAACCTTTTCTTTGATAAGCCTGTACTAGATAGAACCAGAACTAGTCTCAGAAAATTTTTTATCTGTGCAAGTGTCCCCATGATTACATACTAGACACTCCCAAATCCTCATAAAATGAAACAAAGCAAAAATGGAATAGGAATTATATTGACTTCGAATATTTTAATGAAATTGCACTTTCATTTCACATGTTCAAGGTCAAAGCTAAATTATTCAAGTAGAGCCAATCTATTCAAACTGCATTGTAAGATAACCATGCCAAGTTATTTAGAGACAAAAGACAAACTGTAAAGTATGAGAAAGTTGACTAGAATAGGACCCTCTTTATATTCTTTAGGTAGAAATGTCTTTAGAGTTGCATAGATTGAACCAACTGACAATAAAGAAATAAGCAATGGATGACTCAAAGACTACAGAAATGTCCATTTAGTAAAGCAAAATATGTGGGTGTTTTAAGCATGAACCCAGCCACACTGTATTCTTCTGCAGGACATGAAGTTCTAACAATATGATAATTTTTCATATTTTTGACTTTAAACACGACTGAACTCTAGTCTCAGCTCTACCATTTATAAGCCATATGACCTTGGACAAGTCACTTTCAGAACCTCCATTTCATTTTCTATAATATAGATATAGTAAAGCATGTCATTGGGAAGATATGACATTCAAATACGATATCAAGACCATGACAAGAAGGGTAGCAGACCAACACAACTCAATTAATTTAGAGGGGAGGAGGCAGAGTTGTGCTCTTGTGGCTGTATCTAATACAAGTCACAGCAGGTAATCTTCCCCAACTCTGCTTTCACTCCAGTAGGACTTGGTATAATGTTGTAATTGCCTCACTTAAAAAACAAAGAGCTCTGATAGTATTGAGGTGAGTTATAATTATGATGAATTATAATGCTTTAGAATACTGCTTCTGTAAAAATTAACAACAATCATCTTCAAAATGAACTTTTGCAACATTACATTTCTAAATTCCATATCACCTATATTGTGTTTTTTACTCAAGAGAATTCTCTTTGAAACCACATTATTGAAGAAAAAAAAGAAGCTAACCTAAATTAAATTCAGAAAATATTGTTTTGACTGGATACTATAAGGCTAAAAACAAAAAGAACTGTACATAAACACTATGTTCTAGTTGGTAAATTTATTTTTCACAGCAGTATGGACTAAGAATTCTAAGACTGCTCTGCATGTATACCACAATTGCTTGAGCAAATAAGTAAATAAATTGTAGATAACTGGAGCCAGGTTTCATGCCATCAGAGATAGAAGTTACAAATAAGCAATGGGGTAAGGATAGAATAAACCCTGTGGTTCTGAATTTAAATTCAGGGATAGTGATATGAGCTCACCTACCCCCCCTACACACACCCACAAAGAGATAAATATATTTTTAAAAATGTGTATAAATGGATTTGTATAACACATATATTTCTTAGCTCTGTCTGCTGAGAGGACATGGAGGCCGTGACATTGCTGTAACAACAAGCATACCCAGCACTTAGATCTTAGTTTCTGGACGCCATTCTCCAACAAAAAGAACTTGGGATCCTTGAAGAAATGGCTGATTCTAGGGCTGAGTAGAGAAAATGCAAGATAAACCTGGAGCATTTAATAGTGCCAGAAAGAGAGTGTGAAGAAGGAGAAAAAGAAAAGGAAGAAGAAAAGAAGGAGGAGGAGGAGACAGAGATGACTATGAGAGCATGTCAAAAAAGACATAGAACAGGGGGCGGAGCAAGATGGCGGAGGAGTAGGAGACCTGGATTTCATCTGGTCTCAGGAATTCAGCTGGATAGGGATCAAACCATTCTGAACACCTCTGAACTCAACAGGAGATCGAAGAAAAGAATAGCAGCAACTCTCTGAACAGAAAAGCGACCACTTTCTGGAAGGTAGGACGTGCGGAGAAGTGAATCCGAGGCGATATTCGGGAGGATAGACGGCAGGGGAGGGGGCCTCCGTCAGCCGCTACTGGTGAGTGATAGAGCAGCGGAGCACAAAATCAGAACTTTGAGAAGTCGGCTCTGCTGAGGGACGTCGCTCCAGTGGCTAAGTGGGGGGTGGAACCCTCGTGGGACAGTGTGGTCTCAGGACCCTCGGGGTCACAGAAAGACCGGGGGTGCCTGAGTGTGGCAGAGCTCCCAGGTATTGGAGCGGGGAAGCCGGCCGCAGAGACGGAGCTGAGGAGCGGGCTCTCAGCTCGGGGTTGCCATAAACCGTGATCTGTGGCACAGTCGGGCCACTGCTCCTCCAGCAGGGACCCAACAAGCGGCAGATCTGGGGAGACTCCCCTTCCTCCCCCGGGAGGAGCAGTGCGGGAGCGCACCGCAGGGATCTGCTGGGTTTGGAGACTCCACATGGGGTCGTGTTCCAGAGATAGAAATGCGCGGTCACAGGCTGGGTGAGCACGGAGTGCGGCCGGAGACTGGGGAGACAGGAGTGATTGACTGCTTTTCTCTGGAGGCTCACTGAGGAGCGGGACCCCGAGTTCTTGACTCCTCCGGGGCGGAGATTAGGAGGCCGCCATTTTCACTCTCCTCCTCCAAAGGTGTAGGGAAAGCTTGCAGGGAACAAAAGCTGCTGAGAGCAAACCTGAGCAGATTACTTAGCCCGGACCGGCAAGGGCGGGGCAATTCCACCTCCGGCAAAGACATTTGGGAACCACAGCAACAGGCCCCTCCCCCAGGAGATCAGCAAGAACAGCCAGCCAAGAACAAGTTTACTGATCAATGAGAATGGCAGAACTCCAGCACTAGGGGAATACTGCACATAGAATCCATGGCTTTTTTACCATGATTCTTTAGTCTTTCAAAGTTAATTTTTTTTAACTGTCTTTTTTTTTTTTCTGAATTTTTCTTTTTCCCTTTTTCAACCAACATCTTATCAATCCCTTTTTTTCAAAAACATTTTTATTTTTCATTTTTAGAGTCATATTCTATCCCTTCATAGTAGTTACCCTTATTTTTGGCATATATATATAAGTTGTTCTCTCTTTAAAATTTTGAGATAGTTTCTTCTAACAGATCAAAATATACCCTAAATCTTTAGTGTATGGTTTTGTTCTACTCTCATGCCTGATCACATTCTCTCCCTTTTTTTTTCTTTTTTTTTAAATCCTCTTCTTTCTTTTTTCAAACAACTTCTTATCAATTCCTTTTATAAAATTTTTTATAATTTTCATCTTTACAGTCATACTCCATCCCTTCATCATATCAACCCTTCTTTTTGTACATATATAAGTTTTTCTTTCTTTAAAATTTTGGGAGGCACTTTCTTCTAACAGACCAAAATACACCCAAAATCTAGTGTGTGGCACTGATCTATGCACCAGCCTGATCATATTTGATCATATTCTGTTTTTTTTTTTGTTTTGTTCTGTTTTTATCTTTATCTTTTTCTTTTTCTTTTTTCTTTCTTTCCCTTTCTTTTCCCCTGGCTTCAGGTCTTTTCTGATTTGTTTAGAGTATATTTTCTGGGGATGTTGTTACCCTGTTAGCATTTTGTTCCCTCATTAATCTATTCTCCTCTGGACAAAATGACAAGATGGAAAAAAATCACCTCAACAAAAAGAACAAGAGGTAGTACCGACTGCCAGGGACCTACTCAATACGGACATTAGTACGATGTCAGATCTAGAGTTCAGAATCATCACTTTAAAGATACTAGCTGGGCTTGAAAAAAGCATGGAAGTTATTAGAGAAACCCTTTCTGGAGAAATAAAAGAACTAAAATCTAACCAAGTCGAAATCAGAAAGACTATTAATGAGGTGCAATCAAAAATAGGGGCACTAACTGCTAGGATAAATGAGGCAGAAGAAAGAATCAGTGATATAGAAGACCAAATGATGGAAAATAAAGAAGCTAAGAAAAAGAGAGATAAACAACTACTGGATCACAAGGGCAGAATTCGAGAGATAAGCGATACCACAAGACGAAACAACATTAGAGTAATTGGGATCCCAGAAGAAGAAGAAAGAGAGAGAGGGGCAGAAGGTATATTGGAGCAAATTATAGCAGAGAACTTCCCTGATTTGGGGAAGGAAACAGGCTTCAAAATCCAGGAGGCACAGAGAACCCATCTCAAAATCAATAAAAACAGGTCAACACCCCAACATCTAATAGTAAAACTTATGAGTCTCAGAGACAAAGAGAAAATCCTGAAAGCAGCTCGGGAGAAGAGATATGTAACCTACAATGGTAGAAACATTAGATTGGCAACAGACCTATCCACAGAGACCTGGCAGGCCAGAAAGGACTGGCATGATATATTGAGAGCACTAAATGAGAAAAATATGCAGCCAAGAATACTATATCCAGCTAGGCTGTCATTGAAAATAGAAGGAGAGATAAAAAGGTTCCAGGACAAACAAAAACTAAAGGAATTTGCAAACACGAAACCAGCCCTACAAGAAATATTGAAAGGGGTCCTCTAAGCAAAGAGAGAGCCTAAAAGCAACATAGACCAGAAAGGAACACAGACAATATACAGTAACAGTCACCTTACAGGCAATACAATGGCACTAAATTCCTATCTTTCAATAGTTACCCTGAATGTAAATGGGCTAAATGCCCCAATCAAAAGACACAGGCTATCAGATTGGATTAAAAAACAAGACCCATCGAAATGCTGTTTGCAAGAGACTCATTTTAGACCCAAAGACACCCCCAGATTGAAAGTGAGGGGGTGGAAAACCATTTACCATGCTAATGGACACCAAAAGAAAGCTGGGGTGGCAATCCTTATATCAGACAAAGTAGATTTTAAACCAAAGACTGTAATAAGAGATGAGGAAGGACACTATATCCTACTTAAAGGGTCTATCCAATAAGAAGATCTAACAATTGTAAATATCTATGCCCCTAACATGGGAGCAGCCAATTATATAAGGCAATAACAAAAGTAAAGAAACACATTGACAACAATACAATAATAGTGGGGGACTTTAACACCCCCCTCACTGAAATGGACAGATCATCTAAGCAAAAGATCAACAAGGAAATAACACACTGGACCAAATGGACTTCACAGATATATTCAGAACATTCCATCCCAAAGCAACGGAATACACATTCTTCTCTAGTGCCCATGGAACATTCTCCAGAATTGATCACATCCTAGGTCATAAATCATATCTCAACTGGTACCAAAAGATTGGGATCATTACCTGCATATTTTCAGATCACAATGCTTTGAAACTAGAACTCAATCACAAGAGGAAAGTCAGAAAGAACTCAAATACATGGAGGCTAAAGAGCATCCTACTAAAGAATGAATGGGCCAACCAGGAAATTAAAGAAGAATTAAAAAAATTCATGGAGGAACACTTCTACACTGTTGGTGGGAATGCAAGCTGGTGCAGCCACTCTGGAAAACAGTATGGAGGTTCCTCAAAAAGTTGAAAATAGAGCTACCATATGATCCAGCAATTGCACTACTGGGTATTTACCCCAAATATACAAATGTAGGGATCCGAAGGGGTATGTGCACCCCAAAGTTTATAGCAGCAATGTCCACAATAGCCAAACTGTGGAAAGAGCCAAGATGTCCATCGACAGATGAATGGATAAAGAAGAAGTGGTATATATATACAATGGAATATTATGCAGGCATCAAAAGGAATGAGATCTTGCCATTTGCAATGGCATGGATGGAACTGGAGCGTGTTATGCTGAGCAAAGTAAGTCAATCAGAGAAAGACATGTATCATATGACCTCACTGATATGATGAATTCTTAATCTCAGGAAACAAACCGAGGGGGCTGGGGTGGCAGGGATGGGGTGGCTGGGTGATAGACACCGGGGAGTGTGTGTGCTGTGATTAGCACTGTGAATTGTGCAAGACTGTTGAATCTCAGATCTGTGCCTCTGAAACAAATAATGCAATATATGTTAAGAAAAAAAAAAAGAAGATAGCAGGAGGGGAAGAATGAAGGGTGGGAAATTGGAGGGGGAGATGAACCATGAGAGATTATGGACTCTGAGAAACAAACTGAGGGTTCTAGAGGGGAGGGAGGTGGGGGGATGGGTTAGCCTGGTGATGGGTATTAAAGAGGGCACGTTCTGCATGGAGCACTGGGTGTTACGCACAAACAATGAATCATGGAACACTACATCAAAAACTAATGATGTATGGGGATTAACATAACAGTAAAAAATTTAAAAAAAATCAGGAAATTAACTAGGTACAGAAAAAAAAAAGACATAGGAACCAACCAGAAAGAGTCCCCAATAGTCAAAGCCGAATCTTTTGAGCAACAAAATAAATAATAGTAGTGTTGGCCTCTTACTAGTATAGGCAAACCTCATTTTATTGTACTTTATTGTACTTCACAGATTCTGCATTTTTTACAAATTGAAAGTCTATGGCAACCCTGCCTCAAGCAAGTTTATTGGTGACGTTTTTCCAACAGCATTTGCTCACTTTGTGTCTCTGTGTCACATTTTGGTAATTCTCACAATATTTCAAACTTTTTTCTTATTATATTTGTTATGGTGATCTGTGTGATCAGTGATCTTTGATATTTCTATTGTAATTGTTTTGGGGTGCCATGTACCACACTCACATAAAATGGTGAACTTAATAGGTAAGTGTGTATGTTCTGACTTCTCCACTGACTGGCCATTCTTTATCAGTCTCTCTCTCTTTAGGTCTCCTATTTCTTGAGACACAACAATATTGAAATCAGGCCAATGAATAACTCTACAATGACCCCTAAGTGATCAAGTGAAAGGAGGAGTCACATGTCTCTCACTTTAAATCAAAAGCTAGAAATTATTAAGCATAGTGAGGAAGGCATGTCAAAAGCTGAGCTAGGCCAAAAACTAGGTTTCTTATGTCAAATAGCCAATTTATGAATGTAAAGGAAAAGTTCTTGAAGGAAATTTAAAGTGATACCCCAGTGAACACATGAATAATAAGAAAGTGAAACAAACAGCTTTATTGCTGATTTGGAGAATGTTTTAGTGGTCTGGTTAGACGATCAAGCCGGCCACAGTGTTCCCTTTAGCCAAAGCCTAATCTAGAGCAAGGCCCTAACTTTCTTTAATTTTATAAAGGCTGAGAGAGCAGAAGCTGCAGAAGGAAAGCTTGAAGCTACCTAAGGCAGGTTCCTGAAGTTTAAGGGAAGGAGCTATTTCCTTAACATCAAAGTACAAGGTGAAGCAGCAAGTACTAATGTAGAAACTACAGCAAATCATCCAAAAGATCTAGCTAGGATAATTAATGAAGGTGGCTACCCTAAACAGTAGATTTTTAGTGTAGACGAAATAGCCTTCTATTGGAAGAAGATGCCATCTAGGTCTTTCATAGCTAGAGAGGAGAAGTCAATGCCTGGCTGGAAAGGCTAACTCTTGTTGAAGTTGAAGCCAATGCTCATTTATCATTCTGAAAATCCTAGGGTTCTTAAGAATTACTCTAAGTCTACTCTGTCTGTGATTTATAAATGGGAAAACAAAGCTTGGATGACAGCACATCTCTTTACAACATGGTTTACTAAATATTTTAAGTCTACTGTTGAGACCTAATGCTCAGGGGAAAAAGAAAAGATTCCTCTCAAAACATTACTCCTTACTAACAATGCACCTAGTCACCTAATAGCTCTGATGAAGGTGTACAAGGAGATTAATGTTGTTTTCATGCCTGTCAACACAACATTCATTCTGCAACCCAAGGACCAAGGAGTAATTTTGACTTTCAAATCTTACTATTTATAAAAAAAGATTTTATTTCATTTATTTATTTGAGAGAGAGAGAGTGAATGAGAGAGCACAAGTGGGGGGAGAGGCAGAGGGAAAGGGAGAAACAGACTCCCTTCCCAGTGCAGGGCTCGATCCCAGGACCCTGGGATCATGCCGAGCTGAAGGCAGACACTTAACTGACTGAGCCACCCAGGTGCCCCAAGAAGTGCATTTTTATAAGGCCATAGCTGCCAGAGATAGTAATTCTACTGATGGATCTGGGAAAAGTCAATTGGAAACTTTCTGGAAGGGATTCACCCTTCTAGATGCCATTAAGAACATTTGTGACTCAGTGGAAGAAGTCAAAATATCAACTTTAGAAGAAATTCATTCCAATCTTCATGGTTGACTTTGAGAGGTTCAAGTCTTCAGCGAAGAAAGTTACTGCAGATGTTGTGGAAATAGCAGGAGAACTAGAATTAGAATGGGAGCCTGAAGATTGCTGAATTGCTGCGATCTCATGATAAAACTTGAACAGATGAGGAGTTCCTTCTTTTGGATGAACAAAGAAATTGGTTTCTTCAAATGGAATCTACTTCTGGTGAAGATGCTTTGAAGATTATTGAAGTGACAACAAAGAATTTAAAGTAGCACATAAACTTAGTTGATATAGCAGTGGGGGGCTTGGTTTGAGCGGATTGACTCCAATTTTAAAATAAGTTCTGTTGTGGGCAAAATACTATCAAACAACATCACATGCTACAGAGAAATTGTTCATGAAAGAAAGAGTCAATTAATTCAGCAAAATGTATTGTTGTCTTATTTTAAGAAATTGCCATAGTCACCCACAACCTTAAGTAACCACCACCCTGATTAGTCAGTAACCATTAACATCAAAGCAAGACCCTCCAGCAGCAAAAAGATTACAACTTGGGGAAAGCTCATATGATGGGTAACATTTTTTCGCAATAAAGTATTTTTTAATTGTCATGTCATTTTGTAGATATAATGCTTTTGTACACCTAATAGACTACAATATAGTATAAACATAACTTTCACATGCACTGGGAAACCAAAAAAATTCACTGGACTCATTTTATTGCAATATTGCTTTATTGAGGTTGTCCCTAACCAAACCTGAAATATCTTTGGGCTATACCTGTAACAGTATTTATAACTCAAAGAACAAAGCAAATATTCACAAGTACATCCGAATATACATAATTGATTGACAAAATAATGAGGGAGAAGGGAAAAGTCTTCCTTCAGAAAAATTCTAAATAAATTATTCTCCCTCCAGGAGGTGGAGCTTAATTCTCTTCCACCCTAATATGTGTTAGACTTTAGTTACTTGCTTCCAAATAAAAGAATATGGAAACAGAAAACAGGAACTTTACAGTAGAGAAACCTGTTAGATTCCACCTTAAACAAGTGAAAAAAATTAACACCACTGCTAATAAGACATGTTGTGATATAACCCTTGATATGGTGTGATGAGAAGCACATTTCATTGCTGAGATGTTCTTCAAAAAAAATTGAGAATTTCTGATTATAAGTAAATATCAGACAAAACCAATTCAAAGATGTTTACAGAATAGCTGATCAATATTCTTAAAAATTGTGAAGGATATGAAGAAGAAGGAAAGACACACTATCACCAGTTGAAGAAGGCTAAGGATACATGATGACTAAAAGTTAAGTGATATCTTAGCTCTTTTGATTTCAAACTGTACTACAAAACTGTTATAATCAAAACAGCATGGTACTGGCTCAAAAACAGATACATAGACCATTGCAACAGAATAGAGAGCCCAGAAATAAACCCATGCTTATATGATCAATGAATCTATGAAAAGGGGGACAAAATGATACAAAGAGGAAAAGACAGTCTCTTCAATAAATGGTATTGGGAAAATTGGACAGCTACATGCAAAAGTCTGAAACGGGACCATTTTCTCACACCATATATGAAAATAAACTCAAAATGGATTAATGAAAGACCTTAACATAAGACCTGAAACTATAAAACTCCTAGAATAAAACATAGGCAATAAGTTCTTTGACATTGGTCTTGGCAATATTTTTTTGGATATGTCTTCTCAGGCAAGGAAAAAAAAAAAGAAAAGACAAACAAATGGGACTACATCAATCTGAAAAGCTCTTGCGCATTGACAACAACCATCAACAAAACAAAAAGGCACCTTTCTAAATGGGAGAAGATACTTGCAAATGATATATCTGTTAAGAAGTTGTTACCTAAAATATAAAAAGAATTCATACAATTCAATAATAACAACACAACAACAACATCAACAACAAAGATCCTGATTGAAAAATAGAGGACCTGAAGAGACATTTTTCCAAAGAAGACGTACAGATGGCCAACAGGGATATGAAAAGATGCTGAACATCAGTAGTCATCAGAGAAGTGCAAATCAAAACCAAAATGAGATACTACCTCACACATGTCAGAATGGCTATTATCAAAAAGATAAGAAATAATAGCTATTGGTGAAGATATGGAAAGAAGGAAACCCTTGTGCACTATTGGTGGGAATGTAAATTGGTGCAGCCAATATGGAAAACAGTATAGAGATTTGTCAAACAATTACAGCAATCCAGCAATTCCACTTCTGGGTATTTATCCGAAAAAAAAAAAGAAAAGAAAACACTAATTTGAAAAGATATATGTACCTCTATATTCACTGCAGCATTACTTATAATTGCCAAGATATGGAAGTAACTTGCGCCCGTTGATAGATGAATGGATAAAGACACTGTGACATAAGTCACAGGGATATAATATACATCAGAGAGAATATAGTCAATAATTTGTAATAACCTTGTGCAGTGACAGGTGGTAACTAGACCTATAGTGGTAATCATTTCATAATGTTTAAAAATATCATCACTATTTTTTACACCTAAAACTAATGTAATATTGCATGTTAATTTAATTCAATTTAAGAATAAATAAAATGGGGCAACCTGGGTGGTGCAGTTGTTTAAGCGTCTGATTCTTGGTTTTGGCTCAGGTTGTGATCTCAGGGTCGTGAGATCAAGCTCAGCGTAGGCCTCCGCTATGAGTTTGGAGTCTGCTTAAGACTCTCTCTCCCTCTCCCTTTGCCCTTCTCCCCTGCACTCTCTCTCTCTCAAATAAATAAATAAATCGTCAAAAAAATAAAGATTAATGGAAAGAAAAAAGTATATATAGTTCTGACAAAATTATAAAGTTGTGTTGGATAGAAAAGTACATACATACATGCATATGTACATACATAGAGTTAAAGTGATGTTCTGGAATGGATCTTGGAATTAAAAAAAGGTGAAATATTAATAAAATCTGCAGGTTAGTTAATAGCATTCTACCAGTGTTAAGATCTTAGTTTTAATGTATGTTTGTATAAAATGTTAACATTGAGAAAGTTTGGTGAAGGTATATGGGAACTCTTTATACTGTCTTTGCCATTTTTCTATAAATCTGAAGTTATTCCAAAGTAATTCTTCTTAAACCTATAATATCTATATTTCTAAAATCTTAATATTTGTTGATTTTGTAGAGAAAATATATGCAGGTTTCAAAAACTATTGTTACACATATTTTTCCATAATTTAAATTTTTTTCTAAAAGAAAAATATTGCAATATTAACTTTACCCCTTCTTCTAATGGTATTTAGAGCTTACACAAACCTTAATGTTAAATGAAAATATATGATAATATTTTAAGAATGTCATAATAAAAAACTTCTGACTCTTCTGGTGAATTAAGTGTAATGGACTTTTTGAGCTTCTGTTAACTCTGAGTTTACAAGGCTGCTGCTTAGTTATCAGGTGGCATAGTGTTCTGAGAAATTTAAAGGAACTGCTACAAGTGCCTAATTAATCCTTACAAAGTTGAGATAATCTGATTCATTAAAAGAACAATGTGTGCCTGGTACTGAACTAGAAATTTTTTAATTACCATTTTGTACTTTGCTGATAACTTGATCTTCAGTGAAAAAAAAGTGACTGTCTCTAGGTGACCCATCAAAAAGTTCAAAGCACAAAACTGTAGGAAATACAGGAAATCTTGGGTAAACGACCCAGATTTTAAGAATTTATTTTTCTCACTTTAAGGTCATTTTCCTTAGACTATTTGATCCTTAAAACAATTTTATTGGAATCCCCTTTTTTAATACAAAATTCTCGTAACACTGAGTCACTTAAGCTATTGAAATTTGAAGTTTCTTTCTAATTTGATTCTTCTACTATTTGCTTCCATCTATTTTTCATTCCAATGTTTCCTTCTTTTCTAGAAATGTATCCTATTTTCAAGATTTTCTTTTTTAAAAAAATTTTTATTTATTTGCTAGAGAGAGAGAGAGCATAAGCAGGGGGAGTAGCAGGCAGAGGGAGAAGCAGGCTCCCTGCTGAGCAGGAAGTCCGACGCCGGACTTGATCCAGGACCCTGGGATCATGACCTGAGCTGTAGGCAGACACTTAACCAACTGAGCCACCCAGGCACCCCTATGTCTTTAAAAAAAAAAATATTTATTTTGGGTGGGGAAGGGCAGAAGGAGAGGTAGAGAAATTCCCAAACAGACTCTGTGCTGAGCACAAAGCCCAATCTCAGGACCCTGAGATCACAGCCAGCCAAAACCAAAAGCTGGACACTTAACCGACTGAGCCACCCAGGTGCCCCTATAATAATCCCTTTTAAATTTGAAAAGATTCAGTGTTCAAAGATATTACAGTGAAACCAAAGTTATTTACTTGATATTAGTTTTCATAGTAAGGATTTTTTTTAAACAAGCATTCTGTCTTTACATGAAATTAAAAATCTAGGTGTGAATTTAACTATATCAAGATTTCTTTTGAGAACTTTTTCAGAGATAATTAATCTTGCAGATGTTTCTGCATTACCTGCATTCATGAACACCTCCTAAATTAACTCTCATGTGGGAAGGTAACATTTCCTAAGCCAACCATATTAAATTATTTCATGAGAGAGTTTATCATTTCACCTGACTCAGTATTCTACTACTTATACTATACTTTTGATCTTAAAAAAAAAGTATTTGACAGGCAAAGGTTGAAATTTTTTCTTAGTGGGATGAGGTCAGAAAATTCTTTGATCTAAGAATAGTTCTAATATAAAAGGATTGTAGAGGCTGGATTTGAGGTATATATTTCTATAAAGTCATCACTCCCTATCAAATGACAGACACTCTCACAGTATTCAGGGTTTTTTTTTTTCTTTTTTCTTTTCTTATTTTTTAAGTGAACAGTATTTAGAATTGAATTTGGTACTCATTAAAATCGATACTTCCCCAAAGTAGATAATGTAGTTTAAATTAAGAGATATACATATGTATGTGTATGTAGAAAGAAACTTTGATTCAATATTTTACCATAAGCTGGATTTTCTGCAGAAGAACTATATATAGACTTCTTAATCTTCCCATGGCCCATCTCCCTTATTAAGATCAGCTGGGACTTCAGTTTCAAGTCAGAGTAAGAAAGACTAGATTTGCCCTCTTGTAGGAAACAACAACAATATCAAATCAAGGTGCTGGGCATCAGACAACCAAAGAGAGTGATCCCTGAAAGATAGAAAACATCTGAGGTAACCCCTACAAATGTCCTAGCTTAATGTCATGAGAGAATTTCCAAGCTATGGTTCAGAGAAGAACACAGGCAGAACCAGGCCCGAGGAAGTGGAGGTCCAGAGAGAAAAAGCAGCCTAGAGTTCATAGGACAACACCACAAAGGAGGGACCAGCACAGATAAACCCCCCCGCCAAGTCATGCAGAAGGTCTCAGCTGAATATTCCCCAGAGTACTGATCAGTGTTTGTATTTGAGCAAAATGCCAGAGGCAGTGAAAACCATTCAAAAGAATTAAAGCAAACAGTGCACAACATTCACACAGGCCAGGAAAATTACGTTCCACAGATCCATACCAGAAAAGCTCACAATTCATGTAGCATTGGGTAGAGTACTTAGGAAAGTCTTGGCTTAGTAGTGGGGGATAATTAGCCCTATGCTGGGTACTTTTCTGGAGCCACCTAACAAGTCATAAAAGCAAGACCATAAAGGATCTATTTCCAAGTAACTTAACTGCATACAAGAACGAAGCTTAAGAATATTTATAGGAATAAGAAAACTCAGAAAGTAAAATCCACAAGGTCTGACACCCAAGCAAAGATTTGGAGACATGCAATGAAGCCGACAGATATGATCCATACTGTGAGGAGAATAATCAATCAATCAAAACTGACTTCAAACTGACATAAATGTTAGAATTAGCAGACCCAAGGAATAAACAGTTATTTTGCCTTGAATACATGTATCTAAAAAGTTAAGTAGAAATATTGAAGATATGAAAAAGACCCACATCAAACTTGTAGAGATGAAAACTACAGTGTCTGAAATGAGAATTTAAGGTATTGAAGAAAGCAATAGAAACTATCCAAAATTGAAAACAGAAAATATGGGGTGCCTGGGTGGCTCAATCAATTGCTTATCCAACTCTTAATTTCAGATCACCTCATGATCTCATGGTCATGGGATCAAGCCCTGTGTTGGGCTCTGTGCTGAGTGTGGAGCCTGCTTAAGATTCTCTCTCCCTCTACAAATCACCCCCCCAACACTTGTGCACATGCACACTCTTTCTCTCTCAAAAATAAACAAATAATAAATAAATAAATAAATAAATAAATAAGAAAATATACTTTTTAAAAAGAATGCAAAGCACACCAAGTGAGCTCCGGAACAACTTCAAGCAACCTTTTAAATATGGAACTGGATCCCTGAAGTAGTGAAAAAAGAACGAACAAACAAAAAAAATTAAAGAAACGATGGCCACTTTTTTCAAATTTCATGAAAATTAAACACCCAAATTCCAAGAAGCTAAACGAGCTTTAAGCACAAAAAAAGTGAAGAAAATCACATCAACACATTTCATAATGAAATTGCCTAAAACCCGTTATAAGAGGAAAAATCTTAAAAGCAGCCAAAAGAAAATAGATATGTATACAAACAAAAATAAGGAAGACAGTGGATTTCTCATTGGAAAAACTCAAACAGTGGAGGGACATCTTAAGAATGTAAAAGAAAAGACAGACAATCTAGAGTTTAATATTCAGTGAACTTATTTTTCAAAAATAAATGCAAAAAAAGTAGCTCAGATATATAAAAGCTGAAAAAATAATTTTGAGACTTACACTACAATAAACTGAAATTTGTCAGGCAGATGAAAAATGACACCAGATGAAAATATACATCTAAAGGAATGAGGAGCACCAAGAAAGGTAACTACATGGATAAAAAATAAGGATTTTTGCTTATAATTTAAATTTCTTCAAAAGACAATTCACCATTTAAGCAAAATTATTGTGTGTTTTATAACATGTATTAGTAAAATAAATGAAAAAATGGCGAAAGACTAGGAAGTAGAAATGGAAGTAAACTATTGTCAACTTATGTGTACATATAGTGATATAAAAATCACTTAAAGTGGAATGTGGTAAGTTAAAGATGTATACTATAAACCTCAATACAATCAATAAAAGAAGAGGTATAACTAATGATCCAACAAAGAAGACAAAATGAAATCACTAAAAAATACTGTCCAAAAGTATGGTCCAAAAGAAGGCAGAAAAGACAGGAAAATGGAACAAAGAGCAGAAAGGATAAAAACAAAATAGGAGATGATAGACTTTAATATACCAATGATCATATTAAATAGAATAGGTCAAGACATTCCAATGAAAAAGAGATTGTCAGATTAAAAGACCCAACACAATGTTGCCTATAATAAAATCACTTTAAATATAAATATACAAAAGAGATGCTATGTTAATACTATTCAAAATGAAGCTGCAGCAGCCATACTAATATCAGACCAAGTATATGTCAGGGCAAATGATATTACCAGGAATAAAGATAATCATTTCATAATGATAAAGCAATCTATTTATCAAAAAGACATAATAATTCTAAATATTTGTGAATCTATAACAGATTTTTGAAATAAATAAAGCAAAAATTGATAGAACTGAAAGAAGAAATAGACAAATACAGTATTATATGTAGAAATTTCAGTACCTTCCTTTCAATATAAGATAGAATAAATAGACAAGATCAGTAACAATATAGAATATTTGAACACACTAACCAAATGGCCATTGCTGTAACACTCCATCCAACTTCAGTAGAATGCACACTCTTCCAGTGCACATGGAAAATTTACCAAGATAGATTATTATGGATAATAAAACAAGTTTAAAGGATTAAAATTATAAAGAGTGTATTCTCTGAATACAATCAAATGAGAAAACAACAAGAGTAACACATCTGGAAAATCCCCAAATATTTGGTAATAAATAACACACTTCTAAATAACACATGGATTAAAGATGAAATAATAGAATTATAAAACATTTTATAATAAATTGCAATGAAAACACAGTATAACAGAGTTTCTGGGATGCCACTAAAGCAGTACTTAGGAGGATCCATGGGGGCCCAGTGTGCCATGGCTGCAAACAGTAGCCTCCTTGGTAGTGTATGCAGCCTGTTGATTGTATGGGTTGCCCTAAGGGACCTTGGAGACAGCCCTTTCCAGTGGATGTTGAGGTCTGACCTCATGCTATCTCCAATCTAGGTGGCAGACAGGTATGTGGGGTGCCTTTGGAAAGCCCCAGGGCACAGTAACCAGGGTCCACATTGGCCAAGTCATCATGTCCGTCCGTACCATGCTGCAGAACAAGGAGCATGTGATTGAGGCCCTACGCAGGGCCAAGTTCAAGTTCCCTGGCCGCCAGAAGATCCACATCTCCAAGAAGTGGGACTTTCCTAAGTTTAATGCGGATGAATTTGAAGACATGGTGGCTGAAAAGCGGCTTATCCCAGATGGCTGTGGGGTCAAATACATCCCTAATCGTGGTCCCTTGGACAAATGGAGGGCTCTGCACTCATGAGAACCTCGGCACTGCCCCCTCCCTATTCATGCCTACCAATAAATCCTACTTCCTGTCAAAAAAAAAAAAAAAAAGAAAAAGCAGTACTTGGGAGGAAATGTATAGCATTAAACACCTGTTAGAGAAGGAAGGTCTCAAATCAGTGATCTCAGCTTCTACTTTAGGAAATTAGAAAAAGAAAAGCTAACTAAACTAAAGTGCACAGAAGAAATTAAAAGATCAAAACAGAAACCAATGAAATAGAAAACAAAATCAATAGAGAAAACCAAAGAAACAAAACCCGAATATGTTGAAAGATGCATAAAATTAGTAATCCTATAGCCAGATTGATTGAAGGGAGGAGGGAAAGAGGAAGGGAGGGAGAATAGACACAAGTTACCAATGGATTCTGCAGATATTAAAAAGACATTAAAGGGTTGTTATGAGGAACTTTATGCCTATAAATTCCATAATTGAAACAAAATAGAAGAAGTTCTTGAAGGACACAAACTACTAAAACTTATTTAAGAAGAAATAGATAATCTGTAAATATACATGTATATGCATGCCTACACAAATGTGTGTGTGTATTTATATATATAGATAGATATATATATACATATTTGCATACATATGACATTGAATTTTACTAAATAAATTTCCCATGAAGAAAGCCCAGATGTTGTCACTGATTAATTCTATCTAATACCCTTTAAGGAAGAAATAATACCAATTCAACACAAACTCTTCCAGAAAATTGAAAAGTGAGGAATACTTCCCAACTCATTCTATAAAGTCATCATTACCATTATAATAGAATCAGACAAAGACATTACAAAAAAAAAAAAGAAAGAAAACTACACACCAATATCCTTAATAAGCCTATAGGCAAAAAATAGTTTTTGGAAAATTAGTAAATAAATTTCAACCATATAGAAAAGGGATATATCATGATCAAGTAAGGTTTACCTAAGGAATGCCAGGTTGGTTTAAGATTTATAAATTAATCAATATATTTCACCATATGAAAAATCTAAAATGAAAAAAATCATGTGATCATTTCTATAAGTACAGGAAAAGAATTAGACAAAATCCAAGATCCATTTCTGATAAGAATTCTCAGCAAAATATGAGGAGAAGGGCCCTTCCTCAACCTGATAAAGGTCATCTACAAAAGTTCCTCTGCTAACATACTTAATGGTGAAAGACTAAATGGTTTCTTTCTAAAATCAGGGACAACACAAGGATGTCCACTCTCATCACTTCCATTCAATATTGTATTGAAAGTTCTGGACAGTGCATTTTGGAAGATAAATATGTCATCTAAATTGGAAAGAAAGAGAAAAACTACTTATTTGCAAATTATGTAATTGTCTATATGGAAACCTGTAAAAATACCTACTAGAACTAGTGAGTTTAATGAAGTTACAGAACATGAGATCAAAATACAAAAATCAGTTGATTCTGTACACTAGCAAAATTATCGAGAGGTAGTTGAAATTTTTAAAAGATTGCAACTATAAGAACATTAAAAAATATGAAGTACTTCAGGGGCACCTGGGTGGCTCGGTCGGTTAAATATCTGCCTTTGGCTCATGTCACGATCTTGGGGTCCTGGGATCGAGACTTGTGTCAGGCTCCCTGCTCAGCAGGGAGTCTGCTTCTCGCTCTTCCTTTCCCTCTCCCTCTCTCCCCAACTCATGCTCTCTCTGTCAAATAAATAAAATCTTTAAAAATAAAATATGAAGTACTTCAGAATAAATCTGGCAAAAGATGTTCAAGTACTATACGCTGAAAACTACAAAATACTGCTTCGGCAAATTAAGGAACACTTAAATAAATGTAGAGACACAACATGGTCAATGATAAGAAGAATCAATATTGTTAAGATGATAGTTCTCCCCATACGTAATCTATAGAATCAAAGCAATCCCAGTGAAAATCCTGGTAGACTTTTTTTTTTAGAAATTGTTAAATTGATTCTAAAAAGTTCATATAGAAATGCAAAGGATTTGGACTAACCAAAATAAACATTAAAAAAAAGAATAAATACTACCTGATTTACAATACTTATTATAAAGCTGTGGTCTTGGGGCAAAGATAGATAAATGGACAATTGGGACAGAATTCAAAATATGATCCATACCACTAATTAAATACAAATTTCATCAAAGAGAATCATAAAACTAAAATGTCAAACCTAAAACCATTAAAAGTGTAGAAGGAAACATAGGAGAAACCCTTGTGACCTTGGGTTAGGCAAAGATTTCTTTGATTCAAAGGAAAAGCATGGTCCATAAGTAAATATATTGATAAATTTAACTTAATAAAATTAATTTTTCCTGTTCTCTGAAAGATACTCTTAAAAGAATGAAATGACAAGACACAGGCTGAGAGAAAATATTTGCAAAGCATTTATCTGAGAAAGGACTATAACCAGAATACATAGAACTTACAAAAACAATGATAAGATAGTTTGACTTCTGAGCACATTCTCAGCTCTACAGTCTCCTGGACAGTTCAAAGAGTGTTATGGAATTATCAACAGACCAACTCAGCTGCAGTAATAAAGTCATATAAGGAAACTACACTGCAACGTTAAATTAAAGCATGAGGCATGCTGGAACCAGGAAGTAGCATTGGAAATGGCAGAGAAAAGCAATGCAGGATCACGCGGTACTGGGGAAACTGATCTAGTTAAATTGTGTACATAGCTTTCACCAGTCTAGCAAGGCTGATCAAAGTCTACAGGTTGCTGTGCCTGGACTGGAGGTTACAGTATGTAGTTCTACTAGGGTATTGAGGTCATTGTTCAGAGAATTTCTTTTAAGGGCCTTATTCCTAAAGGAAACTAAAGTACTATATATATATATATACATTTGTACCCATGGTTGAAGACTTGAGACAAATGCACCCTTAGAGGGCAGATGCAGAAGAGCCAAAAAGGGAGACAAAGGAGACAGAGGTGTTAAAAAAGGTAAAAGAAAAACAAGAATATTTACAGATATCAAGGGAAGAAAAAGTTTCAAAACAGACTTCATTGAAAATTATAGTGAAGTCAAGAAGGGGACATTAAGAATCAATGATTGGATGATTATTTGTGACCTGTAAGAATGTAGTACTAGTAGAGTGGTGGGATAGGGAATTGATGCTATGTAGACAAACAAGTTCTGGAATCAGATTGTTCAAGTTTAAATACTGATTTCATCCTTTAAAAACATTGCAACTTGGGCCAAATTGTTTAATCCTTCTGTCCTGATTGGATGAGGATAATATAATAATTATTACATCATAGGTTGTAAAGACAAAGTAAAAACCTTTTCACAAACTAGCTATTAAAGCCATATATTCATTTGAGAAGTTTGGCTATGAAAGGCAGAAGATAAACAGACACATTTCTCCTTTTTCTGGGTCACACCAGTTATGGAGAAAATTAAAGATCTATGTTACTATAATAAGACATATCTCATCCTAGATCAGAAATTTTTTTTTTTTTAATTGAGATTAGAACTCCATCAGCTTTCCTTACTTTCTGCCCTTTACTCCTGAATTAGGAGAAAATTTTTCTCAGTAGTTCCCTCTTGTAAGATGTCTCATCCATTGGCTACCCCTGCTGTTCCCAACCCTATATACTCTTTTTTCCTCCACATGGATGCCACTGATTCTCCTAATTTCTGACCACCAACATGAAGTCATGCAATGGAAAGGTGTAAGAAGGCTGTAATTTGACACTCTAACAAGAGCGCAATTTGAGTATAAAAATCCTTAACTTATATCACTGTCAAGAATTATTCATAAATAATACATTTTCCATATTTATAAAAATATATTCATAAGAAGAATATATCCACCAAAAATATATTCATTCTTGTGATTATACTATCTTATGCCCCTCAAACTTCTTTACCTACACCTCGGTCGTCCACTCTAGCAATAAAGAGTTAGGGCAGAGACAAAAATAAATATTCCCATGACTACTTTATGCAATCACAATAAAATCTAGTCAACTAAAACTAAGTAGTCAAACCAATAAATTTAGAAATTAATAAGTCAGTGAATTGGATTCTGGCAAATTGTGTTCCCTGCCTGCCCTTGGGTTCACTGAGATTTCTTTTTATCCTTGTAAGATATTTCCTCTCTTTTTATTTAAGGTGATATTTTATTACTTGCTTTCAAAAAAACCTTGATTAACATACACTCTCATACCTGGCACCTTTTCATATGCATGTTTCATATCTTCCCTTTCACCTTTAAATGAGTTTATATTCTATCGTTTCATTGCCCGTACTACACTGCCCAAACTAGTCTAACCACAGTTGTCAGTGAGTTTCGTATCAATAAATCCAATAGAACAATTCCAGTTTTTATCTAACTGGATTTTTCAGCAGCATTTGACATTGTTGACCCTCATTCTAGAAATTCTTTCTTTGGTTTATTTAATAAATTTTTTCTAGATTTTCTGTCTACTGGTTTGGCTGTATCTTTTTGATTGCCTTTGTCACATCTTTCTTTCCTATCTGATCCTTAAATGTCGGAGTTCCTCTGGAATTTTTCCCCCTACTTCTTCCCCCCCCCCCCCGTTTTTTTCTTTTTTCTCTCTGGTTTTCTTTTTTCTTTTTAGAAATGTTATGGCCACATACCCAGTTACTCAAGAGAGAAAATTGGGACCCATGCAGTCATCCTTGATGGTTTGTTTCTCTTTACTGCCCATGTAAATCTTAAGAGTCTACCTCCAAATTGCTCTTGGGTTTGTCTATTTTTCTCCAGGTTTACTGCCAACCATCCTGCTCTGATTCTCAGCATCACGGTCCCACCTGGACTTACTGCAGTGCTCTTTGAAGTGGTCTCCTGCATCCAACTGATTCCTTCTCTAAACTATTTCTTTAATCTCAGTTACAATTTAAAAAAGAAATTTAAAGAATAAAATGAATTAATTCTTGCTTAAGACCCTTTAACAGCTTTCTAATGGTTTTAGAATAAAGTCCAAACTTTTTTTTTTAAAGATTTTATTTATTTGACAGACAGAGAGAGCACAAGCAGGGGGAGCGGCAGGCAGAGGGAAAGGGAGAAGCAGGCTCTCCGCTGAGCAGGGAGCCCGATGCCGGACTCAATCCCAGGACCCTGGGATCATGACCTGAGCCAAAGGCAGACACTTAAACCTCTGAGCCACCCAGGCGCTCCCAAGTCCAAACTTTTTAAATGACTTACAGGGCCTCCCACAGTGTAGATGGTCTCCACCTATTATCTTCAACCTCATCCCTTACATGCTTCCTTCTTTATATTACATTTGCATTTAGTTTCTTTTGGCTCTAGTAAGGTATTAGCTCTCTCGCCTATGGGCTCTCAAAGAGACATACTTCCCCTAGCCTGGATAACCATTCCCCACTTTCACCAAGTTAATATGCACCCATCTTTGAAGTCTTAAGCAAATTGTCATTTCTTTGGCTCTTGCCAAACACTAGGCTGGGTCCTGCACATCTCTTTTATAAAACCTATTACACATATATTTATTTAATATCTATATTTTCTTCTGTATTATAAACTCCATAAAGGCAAAGGCCAAATCTATTTTATTGCTGTGTCTCTAAAACCTAGGCCAGGCCAGGATGATAACAGATGTTTAAAAATATTAAGTGAATGAATGACTTTTTTCCAGAATTCATTGTGTGACTATAAACTAATTATATTTATAAACTATATTATAAGCTTTTCCTTGAGATGAAACAAATGCTTTCCCTAAGCCTAGGTTGGTCCTTGGCATTAATGGCTTAAAGTTCTAACTATATACTGTGGATAGATAAAAGCTCCATTTGCCCCAAAATACCTTACCTGGTAACCTATCATAACTCTCTTCCTTACTATTTGTTCTAAAACTGCCCTGCCTCCACCCACACTCACTTGGAATCTGCAATTATGGGATGAAATATTAATTGCTTTCCAAAAGGTCCGTGTTAAATGCATATCATTTTTTTTTTCCCTGGGGGCAGAATCCCACTTCCCTTTCTCTGGCCAATTGGAAGGATTATCAGATTCGCTGATTGTTAAATGCTATCCTTGAGGATATGAGAGAAAGAACACGTAGCTATTACTAGGGGTTGTAAGCTTAACCCAGAACAGTAGGGCACCCTCTGACCTGTATGTTTTGGAATGCTAAGAAAATTGGCCATCAGAAAGAAGGATGGCACTGACGACTAACTTTTCCTCCCTCACAGTTTTGTAGAACTAGCCCAAATGCCTTTAAAATGTATTTTGGAGTAATCCTTGTAATATGAAATAACAGAGTAGTGCCCAGACATTGCACCCTTGTGCCAACTTTCCCTGATATCTATGTCACTGGCCAACTGAAGGCAGAATAAATGAAATTAACTCTGCAGGAATAAATGGTGCCAAGTTCCATGACATAGACTGGAGGGAACCCAAGCACAGGCTTTAAGCTGCATCTTGAAATCAAGACCAAATCAGCAAAATTATTTGTACATAAATACGATTTGAAAACAGAAAAATGAAAGAGGCAGGTAAGTAAAATGTAATGTGCTCAGTGGTTGACACTGGAAGTACTACAAGGGAAAAAGGCACATCAGTGTACATAAGCTTACCACATTTTATCAATTCCATGGTACGCCCCTTCTCTGTACTTCTCATCCATGAAATGGGGATGTATCTTTCAATTGCTGATGTGTCAAATTTAAATGGAAATATGTTTTCTTTCTTAGTGATGCATATAATGATGTGCCTTATAATCAGTGACCTCTTAGAATGATTGATTGAAATAAAGTATTTGCTTATAAATATATACTGGTAATGTATGTTCATCTCCATATTTTCAATTCATGTCACAATTGACCCTTTCATTTTTATGTCTGGCAGAATTGCCACATGAGTTACAGCCTGTGAAAGAGAATGAGAAACTCACGTAATAGATATATTCGATGGAGAGTTATAACATACAAAACTTCCACAGAGAGCAACAACCCAGAGAGGGCAATAAATTCTTGAATTTGAATGGATGAGTAAAGACCCTGTATTCTAGAGAAAAAAGCCATTAGAGATACATATATAGAGAGAGGAAGAGGTGAAGGGGTGAAGGTGGAGAGACAGGGTCGGGGGTGAACCTGCACATGATATGCAGATATGTTAAAGTACCAATAAAATTTTCTTCTATTTAAAAGATGACAGGAAAATCTCTGAAAGTTGGGCAGCAAGACTACATTTTTTTTTTCTTACTTAGGACTTTCTCTTTTAAAGTCTACATTGAGTGATAACATAATTAGTTGAGTTGGAAAATGCCAAATGAAAATGAAAAATCTAACACATGCTGCATGTGAATGTCTTCAGAAGAAATTCTTGTGGATTTTTTTTCTTGCCAAGCAGGGTATATCAGTGAACTGTACCTAAAGAAAGATGACTAACAAACTGGTGGCCATAGAATCAAAATATGCTCAGCTGTGCTCAAGAATAGCAGAGAAAGGTAGAAGAGTTCGATGTTCACCATAGCACATACCCTCACCAATGTCATGTGAATTGTGTAAGACTGTTGAATCACAGATCTGTACCTCTGAAACAAATAATACATTATATGTTAAAAAAAAAAAGAAAAGAAAAAGATAGAAGGAAAGGAAAAATGAAGGGGGGGAAATCGGAGGGGGAGACGAACCATGAGAGACTATGGACTCTGAGAAACAAACTGAGGGCTCTAGAGGGGAGGGGGGTGGGGGGATGGGTTAGCCTGATGATGGGTATTAAAGAGGGCACATACTGAATGGAGCACTGGGTGTTATACACAAGCAATGAATCATGGAACACTACATCAAAAACTAATGATGTAATGTATGGTGATTAACATAACATAATAATAAAAAAAAAAGAAGAGCTTGATGTTAAAAACCAAACAAAACAAGAAACAACCAATCCTTTAGTGCACAAAAAGCAAGAACTAATCACAAAGAAACCTCATCATTGTCTCCCCGCAAATGATCTTTACAATTCAGCACACAATTTTACAAGTCACTAGTAAAAGTTGCTTTCAGTAAGGTATGGCTATGACTGGCAAATGGCTTACCCCAGTGGACTTTTGATTATTTGCATGTGTTTTTCCTGGAATAAATGACGATTTTTAAAATATTGCATGCTCTTACATGTTACAAAAAGCTCGTGAGTAAGTCAGAATTGAAAGCAGGTGGAAACAGCTACTGCTGCTTCTCCTCCCCTCCCCCCCTTCTTCTTCTTCTCAACCACATCAGATTAAGAATGGACCATAAGCTTATCTGTTGTTTTTGTTAAGTATAACTCACACACAATGTTTTATCAGTTTCAGGTGTACAACATATTGATTAAAGAATTCTATACATTATTCAGCGCTCACCATGGTAAGTGTAGTCACCATCTGTCACCATACAACCTTATTACAATAATATTGACTATATTCCCTATGCTGTATTTTCATCTCTATGGCTTATTTATTTTATTACTGGAAGTTTGTATCTCTTAATCCCCTTTATCTATTTCACCCCTTCACCTCCCACCCACCTCCCCTCTGAAAACCATGAGTTTGTTCTCTGTATTTAAGGCTGTCTTTGTTTGTTTTGTTTTTGAGATTCCACATATAAATGAAATCATATGGTATTTGTCTTTCTCTGTTTGACTTATTTCACTTGGCATAATACCTTCTGGGTCCATCCATGTTGTCACAAATGGCAGGATCTCATTCTTTTTATGGCTGAGTAATATTCCATTGTCTCTATATATGCCACTTCTTCCTTATTCTTTTATTTATCAATGGACACTTGGGTTGCTTCCATATCTTGGCTATTGTAAATAGTGCTGTGATAAACATAGGGGTGCATATATCTTTTCAAATTAGTCTTTTTGTTTTCTTTGGGTAAATACCCAGTAGTAGAATTATTGGATCATATGGTATTTCTATTTTTTAAATTTTTTGAGGAAACTCCATACTGTTTTCCACAGTTGTTGCAACAATTTACATTCCCACCGATAGTGCCACGAGGGTTCCTTTTTCTCCACATCCTCGCCAACACTTGTTAATTCTTTTCTTCCTTTCTTCCTCTCCTCTCCTCTCCTCTCTTTCTCTCCCTCTCCCTCTCTCTCTCTCTCTCCCACTCTCTTTCTTTCTTTCCTTCCTTCTTTCTTTCTGATTCTAGCCATTCTGACAGATGTAAGGTGATATCTTGTGGTTTTGATTTGTATTTCCCTGATGATTAGAGATGTTGAGTATGTGTCTATTCATGTGTCTGCTGACTGTCTGTATTTCTTCTTTGGAAAAAATGGCTATGTAGGTCCTCTGCCCATTTTTAATCAGATTATTTGGGTTTTTGGTGTTGAGTTGCATAAGTTCTTTATATATTTTAAATATTAACCCCTTATTGGATATATCAATTCCAAATATCTCCTCCCATTCAGTAGATTGCGCTTTTTTTATAAAGATTTTATTTATTTATTTATTTGAGAGAGAGAGATACAGAGAGAGCAAGCAAGAGCACAAGGTGGGGGGAGAGGTAGAGGGAGAGGAAGAAACAGAATTCCCACTGAGCAGGAAGCCCAATGCAGGGCTTGATCCCAGGGTCCTGGGATCATGACCTGAGCTGAAGGCAGACTCTTAACCAACTGAGCCACATAGGCTCCCTGATTGCTTTTTTGTTTTGTTGATGGTTTCCTTTACTGTGCAAAGGCGTTTTATTTTGGTGCAATCCCAATAGTTTATTTTTGCTTTTGTTTCCCTTGCCTGAGAAAACATATCTAGAAAAATGTTGCTAAGGCCTGTGCCAAAGAGATTACTGTCCATGTTTTCTTTTATGAGTTTTATGATTTCAGGTCTCACATTTAGGTCTTTAATCCATTTTGAGTTTATTTTTGTGTATGGTGTGTAAAAGCCCAATTTCATTCTTTTGCATGTCGCTGTCCAGTTATCCCAGCACCATTTATTGAAGAGAGTGTCTCCTCCCCATTGTATATTCTTGCTTCCTTTATCATAGATTAATTGACTGTATAAGCATGAGTGTATCTCTGGGCTCTCCATTCTGTTCCATTGACATTTGTGGCTATATTTGTGCCAGTATCATACTGTTTGATTACTACAGTTTTGTGTAGTATATCTTAAAATCTGGGATTGTGATACTTCTAGCTTTGTTTTCTTTCTCAAGATTGCTTTGGCTATTCAGAGTCTTTTGTGGTTCCAGATGATTTTAGTATTACTTGTTTTAATTCTGTAAACAAAACAAAACAAAACTCCTGTTGATTTTGCCCAAATAAGCTTTAGAAAAAGACTGTGGGGTGGGGAGATGGGTTAACTGGGTGATGGGTTTTAAGGAGGGCACATGTGGTGATGAGCACTGGGTGTTATACACAACTAAGGAATCATTGAACAATACATCAAAAACTAATGATGTACTATATGTTGACTAATTGAAAATTAAAAAAAAAAGAGAGAGACTGTGTGTTAGGGGTGTGTGGCACCAAAAAAAAAAAAAAAAAAAAAAAAGAGTGATGGTGCCCATTATCCCTAATGTTCCAGCCTTGGTTTTAATGTTTAACACTGTCAAGACATGGTCCTGGGCTTCACAAGTGGATGTGGCAGATGATTGCTTTGCTGGTCCTGACTCTTCCTGGACTTTGGATCTGCTGCTTTCCTGCAGTTTATTTGCTTTTTACTATGTTTCAAAAGAGTAGGATCACCCAGTGGTAACAGCACTTTGTGACCAAGATAGCAGAATTCAACTTCTGTATATAGTTTTAACCCTAATTTTTGTCCTTGGAAGAATGAGCTGCTCCTCACAAATCCATTTTCCAGAATGTTTTAGATGAGAAATAGGGAAGAAGGGGGATTTCTTCTCATTGGCTTATTTCCTCCTAAGTAACATTTGCTGGACATGGCAGCTTTAATTTTATTTGTTGCCTCAATTTATTTTCCCCAGTGAAATGAAGTTTAGCAGTACTAGGAAATAAAACATTTGTTGTAATCAGCAGGAGCCAATCAATATAAGATTGTTACTTTGTCTTTTTTTTTTTAATCAAAATGCTTTTCTTCCATAATAGGTTGGCATATATATGTTCTCCTTTCCTCATCTCTGTCAATGCGATAGTATCAAAGAAGTTTAAATCCCCTATACAGATGGAAATTTTAAATTTCAAATCTGTTAGCATCAATAAAGAGATTAAATGTTATTAAATTTTGTAGTTTGATATATTTTTCCTAACAAAAACTTAGTAAGAATGCAAAAAAAAAAAAAAAAAGATATAATGTGTGGCTAATTAGTATTAGAAATAAGCCAGATCATACATACTTTCAGCTTTACTTGCACCATTAATTTTAATGGCAATTATTAGTAAAAAATCTTAGCTAATTCAAAATAGAATTCATACGACATCACTTTTCAACTTGCTAGAGCTAACATAATAGGGTCAAGTTTACTTTCAGTCAACTTTTGGAAGTTTTACTTGGCAGTTCTGAAAACTACTCTTCTAAGTGTAGTACCACCTCCGCCTTAGCTTCCTGGATTTGTTGAGTTGATGTGTCATTGGACCTATTCCTCAAGCTGTTATTTTTCCATTTTTGAAGAATAATGTTCTTGGCCAGCTCTGTATGATATAGACTAATGATTGGACTCTCCATCCTTTAACTGCTATATCTGTAACACAGCCCTTAATCAGCAAAGTTTGCTTTTGACAATTGAAAGCATAAACATAACAGATAGGATAATGATGCACACAAATAAATTAAATTGATTTGAGCTTGCAATGTTGATGCATCATTTAGTTTTGCAGACAGGTCTCTTTAATCAGACAGTACAGGAGCTACCTGTGGTTCCCAGAGAACTTTTTTTAGAGCACTGAACCTCAAATACACTTCAGCATTACATTCATTTTAATAGTCAGTGGTGACGCTTGGACTTAAAGAGTGCTAATATTCAGTTGTAATTTCGTCAGTAATTTTAAAGCACTTTGTGAATTCTGCTTTTGAAAAGAGGAGAGAAATATATTAGAGCTGTCACAAATCTCTCCCACCCAGATACCCTATTCCCCCTCCAATCCACAGATCTTTTATTAAATTCCACTATGCCTCTGTAGGAAATGTGAATAGTCATTGAAACTGGTTCAATGCCAGGATTTGAAAGCTGATACTTTGAAGAATGTACCCAGTGTATATTAAATGAACACCAAACTCCCTGGCATTGAGAGGAATAGTATGAGAGAGACGATGACACGGTTAAATTTAGAAACAGTTTTCAAAATAGCCCCTGGGATTTCATTTCAAGGTCATTCACAGACACAGTCTCATAATCCTGTGGAATTCCATCCCAGTTGGATTCCATTTCACGTGTGGTGTAGTCTTTTATTTTTCAGTCTATTAATATTTTTGAATATATACAAGAAAGAAAACTAATATTTATTAAGTATCTACTGTAGTCCTGAGATTGTGCTAGATACTTCCCTTTATATCTAGTGATTACAATAAGAATAATAGCTGATGTTTTTTGGACAACTTACTGGGGGAAAGACAGTGTACTAAGCAATTTCAACTCCTAGTTATACTTTTTTCTTACCTAAAGCTCATGACTTTTACAAATGAAGAAATGGATATTTACAAAGGTTTAAGAACTGATTTGAAGTGGCTTCTACTTTTATTAAATGGCACAGCAAGATTCAAACCTCAGTTTCTTTGTCTCCACAGCCCATATTCTCAAAAGAGTATCAATACAAAGGTTTTGGAATCAGACTGTGTTGTAAATGTCTTCATTTGTGAATCGCCATAATAATAATAATATCTACACTAAAGGATTGTTGTGCGAATAAAATTAGGGAATATGGGTTTTATAATGATAATGCCTGGCACATGGTAAACGTCCAAGAAACATTAGCTATTCGTATTTTTGTAAATGATAAAAATAGTTATTACATTGTTATATTCTAAAAGATAGTGACCTTTTCTTTATATTTTTATCTTATTTTATTATTATAAACGCAAAGCACTAAAAAATTATTCTCCTTTTATTCTAATTTCCCAATACTCTAAAATAGCCAAGTTTGAAATACTTATGCTAAGTATTATTTAATAAATGAAATATTTTGGGTTTCTGTGACCTATTATGTAAAATCAGCATGTCACAGATAATGATATTTTAAAAGCAACATTCGCTAAAAGCTTTGCTATTTCATCTTCAAACTACTATATCATTTTCAAAATGTTCATCATCCCAGAGAAAATAAGAAATTGAACATAAGACACTGTGTGAAACTAACTGTGCTGTTAGCTGTTCCCACCACACAGATAATGTTCTGAGATTGGGACACTGATGTATTTTTTAAACCATCCCTAAAATCTTTTTCTCTCATATCCTTCATGGACTGGGAAGATTGTTCCTGTATTGGAGACTTCAGTCTATTCCTCAATTTATTAGTTACACATTATCTAGTAGGAGCCAGTCAAAAGGTTTTTGAGCAAAACACCTATCCTTAAAATGGCTGAGTTTTCAGCAACGCCTTGATGAAAGAACTTTAAAGGCTGAAATCCGTCTCAGTTTAAAACAGTGAAAACAGTATTTACCTGTTATTCCCTTCTTTAGACCTTTGTTTCCCAGGGAGGCAGATTGCTTGCCAAGAGCTGACCACTCCCGCTGAAGTGTTTTTGTAGCTGACATCACTCAACCTCTCAAAATAGCAGTTTTATCCAAGCTTACAATTAGCAGAAGGCATTTGAAGTGCACTGAAGCCTTAGCAAGGCACCTCAGCAGGAGGTGGATCTTGAGACGGCTTCTTTTACTCTAGTAGGTCAGAAAAAGTGTCCTCTTACTATTACTTTTTAGTCACGGTGGTGTCTTAAAGAGGTCAACACTTAAATGAGTTATTCAATCAATACTAGTTGCCTTACAACAGTAAGGTTGGGGCTATAAGTGGTGTGGAAATCATTAGTGCTCTTACCAACTCTTCCTGCTCTGGCTGCCTAGTGGGATTTTCTTTCCTGATTTCCTTTTTGCTTGGCTTCCTCAGGTGAGTCCATGTGACTTGTTCTGGCCAAAGGAGTCATGAACAGAAGTAACATGGGCCACCTCAGGGCCAGAGCATTTAATTGACAGAGTCAGACCCTCGTAAATTGTCTTTCCTGCTGCCGCAGCATTCCAAGTAGTGGCTACAACATACATCAACCCGGTCTCTGAAAGACAACGCAGAGCAAAACCCTCCATTGATCTGTAGTGGTTGTACGGAGTGAGCAAAAAAAATTAACATTTGTTGTGTTAACCGCTGAGATATTTAGGATTGTTTGTTACTATAGCATAGCTAAGCCTATCCTGACAGATGAGCAAAAGAATTACAAACGAAAATTTGTGGCCATTCAAAGGGCAAACTGGATAAAGCAAGCTGGTATTTTTAGAATGTTACATTTTTAGCCTTTAATGACGTGTTTATGCTTATTGCAATAGGTTGCCAACTTTGTTTCATAGGGACTTATATCCTAAAACTGGATCCATGATTTTTGCAGTAATACCTAATACCTTCATAGTCACTATGAAGCAAGCAATCACAATGAATTTTTGTATTATCTTAAACTTTATTGTAAATATACCTGCGATTATAATATATATATATATATATATATATATATATATATATTTACTTAGAGTGAAGAACGAGAATGAATTGTCATATAAATCAATTATTATACTCATTCAAAATAATACTTCTTTGGATCATTCATTTTTCTTGATAGCTTATATTGGGAAAATCAAAGTGAAAAATGAAACGTAATAATTACAGACAGGGGTACCTGGGTGGCTAATTGGCTAAGCCTCTATCTTTGGCTTGGGTCATGATCTCTGGGTCCTGGGATCAAGCCCCATATCAGGCTCCCCACTCAGTGGGGAATCTGCCTCTTCCTCTCCCTCTGCTCCTCCCCACTGCTCGTGCTCTCTCTCTCTCTTTCTCAAATAAATAAAATCTTAAAAAAATAATTACAGACAAATTGCTATTTGTATATGCAATATTCTATTGCACAGGGGCACCAGGTATGGTTGCTCTCCTTCCATTGATCAGAAGTACTTCTCTCAAGCTTCTTTATTTCCTGTAGTAACCCAGTTGTGTACCATCATCCATACATACCTAAATCTTGCATGAATTATTTTGTATTTTTACTATATACCATCTCCTAAAGTTGACAAACCACCTATGTTTAGAACTCATTATGAAAGGAAATGCTTAAAAAGAAGTTTCTTAATTTTATTTTCTAAATATCTTCCAACACTGAAGTTAGTAGAAAAGTCACAGTTCAGCCTACTAATACCTCGCATATTTTAATTTATTTCAGTATTATATCCTCTTTATTTTAGGTTTTGCAGGCCTAACAGCACCAATAATTTTAGCCCATTCTATTATGGCATCATTCTTTTTTTTAAAAAAATATTTTATTTATTTATTTGAGAGAAAGAGAGAGAGCGTGCACAAGGGGAGGGCATGGGGGAGGGAAGGGCAGAGAGAGAGGGTGAAGCAGGCTCCCCGCTGAGCAGGGAACCCACTGCGTAAGGCTCCGATCCCAGGACCTGGAGATCATGACCTGAGCTGATGGCAGACACCTAACGAACTGAGCATCCAGTTGCCCCTCTATTATGGCATCACTCATAATCCCCCATCCTTTTCATGATCCTTTTTAGGTACTTCTCCAATATTGTGCTATCACACATTCAAACCATGACTAAGTTTCAGAAAAGACAGTTTATAATAATGTGATTATGTTATGTTCAGAGAAGAACCTAAGATTGTTAATTCTAAAAGAACTCATATTTTTAAATTTTATAGTTTTATAAGGCCTATTAACTTAGGTAGTATTTTCATAATAACTTAAACTGACACTTTCCTTCAGAAAATATTTTCCAGTATTTAATTGTTCTTTCTCATCCATGCAATAACATGCTATTTTTGTCTGCAAAATGGTGTAAAATCAAATTTCCTGAATTAATGGGCTTCAAAAATTACTATAGCTCATAGCAAGGTACACACTATCCTTGCTTGAAACAAACCATCCTTTGGTTGTTAAGAAATGAAATTACTCCATCTTGGATGAGTCAACATAAGATGTGTGAAATTAATTTATTGCACAACGCAAATTTGAAGTAAGGTACTGAAATTTAGTTCTTTCATGGAAGGGTAGATAGTGATTTCCTTCAGAATATATATCTGACTTCAATTAAAATTCTTCTGTTATGCTGCACAGATGAAAGAAAAAACTATTTTTGTTTTAGATGATAGCACTGGATTCTATAACTGAGCCCACAAGATTGGATGCAGATTTTAAAGGGTAGTATACATTTGTGCACTAATGCATGTTCTTAAAACTCCACACCACAAGGTCAAATTAAAATACCAGTGACCATTTCCTGTTCACTGTTATGTGACTAAACAGATCGGCAATAGCTAATATTTCTACAATTTGTTTCTATGCAAATTTAAAACATATGTTAATTACAACAAAAAGCTGTGTTAACACATTAACTCATTTCTATTTTGCCTACTGATTAAAAAAATCTCCCACCTCTATTATTTTTCAGTATAATTAAATAATGCATGCGTATAAGAAATGACATCTAATGTAAATTTAGTTGTCAACTACCTAGGATTTTGGAACGTTGAAGCAACAAAGACAGTTCAAAATTATGTAAAATAAAAACTTTATCATATGTTTTGAGTGGGATGAACTGTACTTTATTTACATAGCATGTGCCAAATGGAACCAAAGGAGGCAACCCAGAGAGGTCCAAGGTAATCAGCCATGTATTATAACATTGCCATGGGCAATCTATACAATAGAGAATCTATGTACAATTAGTCATGAGTGATAACTTTAATCCACTTATTGTGAAACAATTTTGAGGTAGTTTATTACAAAAGCATAGGTATAGGAAATGTTAACCCATTAGTCCAAAATTAAAATATACAAATTAAATTGTAAAAGGTGAGGATGGGGGAAATTAAACAGAAAAACCTCTGTTAAGTAACTTCCACTTAATTCTTTATGCAAATAAAAAGCCTTGGATATCAATCAAAAGATTGACAAATGAATATTTATATGTGTTAAATTAAAGCATATATTTGTTTATGTATATGTAATTTTTAATAATTTCCATGTTTTCCAGAAATTTCAGTTAACCAACCAATTAGATTCCAATTGTGTAAGGATAAGAGGGTATCCAGTGCATTCAAAAATTATGATAGAGGAAAATAGTAGCAGTTGGGTATAAAACTTAGTTCTGAGCAGAGATGGATTAGCCATGGAGCTAATAAAGCCTAAGCTTCAAAACCCCTGAACTTGGATGAGGCTCTTCTACAGCCTCATACCTAATTTTGTATTCATAATTTTAAATTCTTTTTTCTAAAACAAGGCTCCCCAAATTATATTGACCTGAGGTCCCATAAAGCTTGGATTAGTTCCTGGCTTTAAGTTTTTTGGCAGTTAAAGAAAAAATGTAGTTGATCACACAATGCTTATAATAGGGAAATTTCCAGTTTATCAAGAATAATAAACATTCCTTCCCATTAAGATGCTCAGAAAAATTTACCATCAAATACTTCATGTAAAGGCATTGAAAAAATAGAATAAAGATATAGTCCCTTGGCAACCCTGTCACAAATGGCAATATGTCATAGAAAAATGCAACATTATTTTACCTACAGTGTTTCTTTATATAAGCAGCAAGGGCATGCTATTAAAGCATATTTCACATACTGTTCTTTCTTCAAGATGGCACAAAGGAACCCTGGAGTCAAGTTTGCTGGGAAAGTTTGTTATGGGGTAGGGGGTGAAGAAGAATAACAGCAAACTCAAGAGGTAGGACAGGAGATAAAATAGGAAGAGATGAGCTAAAAGAACAAGCACACTGTGTATAGAAAGGATATTATCCAGTCACAGTAAAGTAGAAAGATGAACCATCTTGTGGAACTGCAAGATTCAACAAGTTGTGTAGAGTTTTCCATTGCCATCATGTATAAAATGAGAGCAATAAAATGAAAGCATTAATAGTCATGTGGAAACTGGATATTCAACACAACTCACTGACAAGATGATATAAAAGTAATTGGTCATGCGAATATTTAGCAAACGAATGGTTGTCTATTAAAAAATTGCTTTATCATAACTAAATTATAAAAAACTTTCATTGCAGCAATTCTTATATACTATATTAAAGAGAACAATAACTATTTCAAACACAGTATGAATATTATTTCCCAACAGTAATTATTCAAATCAGGATTTATTCATTACTATATTACTGACATATTGAGGGTGTTTGACATATCAGATTCTCAATAAATATTTTTAGTAAATTAAAAAAGCATTCATGACACTATAGAAAGTTAAAATATAGTTTTTTTAAGAAGGGCATAATACAAGTGTAAATACACTTACTGCACACAGTAATTATTAAAAAAGGACTTGGTGTGTAATAGACTACATATGTAACAAAAATCACAACTCTATATTATAAATTTAATATATTACAAACTATTAGCTAATTATAGTAAGCATAAATCACACTATACAACCAATAATTTGCTTAGAGAATGCTGGGAATGGAAGGTGATTCTGATTGTTTACATCACTTTAAAAAACTATCCAAGGAAGTTCATAATCTGGCTTCATTTTCTCATATAGCAAGTGGAAATACTTAAAATTATTCAATAGACTCTAGAAAAGCACTAAGATTTGGGACAATTTTTTATAGAATTAACAACTGAGGTCTCTAAATTTAAGAGCTTCATCAAAGGCTTTAGTTGGGAGACTCTAGAGAAGTGTTTCTTAATGATGTTAACTTCCTTTGTCTTTGTATCTCTACCTCTGTACTCCCAGGAATAGCCTTGAAGGGTTAAAGAACTCAGAAAAGAACTAAGACTAAAACCAAATGTGTGTAGAAAGCAGATGTATAATGGCACAGTCATACTCATCTGTTCTGGCAACAATTGGTATTTATGTGCTTATTATATGGTAATGTTTATTTAAGCATTGCCTGACAGAGACAGTTTCTGACCCTCTGTTCTTAACTTGAGTCTTTGTCTAGTGCCAGAAGCCTGGGACTCTGCCCTAGACATTATGGAATACATTAAAAGTAGGGTTATTTAGATCATTTTGAATGAATCAGTGCAGAAATTCAGAGACTTTTAGTTAGGATAATTATTTCCTACTTAAGTTTTTATACAGTAAAGATTTACTATTCTGTCTACCTTTTTCTCCTTCAGGTTAGAGACAACCTCTAGATGGTAAACTAAGAAAGAGTAGGAATATAGAAAGTTTTCTTTTTCATTTTTATAGACCTTTTACTAATTAAAACAATGAATATATCACTATATGTGCTTGAGTGGTAAAAACTCATTAATAAATTATCACCTGAGTCAACCATTTGAACCTTTGAGTTTAGTTACTCATCACTGAATTTACAGTTTGGTAAAGTGATTCTTATGTGCACACCAGTTGATTTGCTATACTTTTCTAATTTTGAGTTATGGAGCATGATATAATCTTTAAGTTATATAAGTGGAGCATATTTATTCTTGCCTATCCAATTAAAACTTTGGAAAAGATTTTATGGAAATTTTAATCCCCATTACTTTAAGGAAATAAGAGATGTTTGGGAACAAGAATAAGCAATAACAAAAAGATTTTCTATATTTGAGATAAAATGTTTTTGGATTAAAACAGAGATAGAAGCACAGAGAAGTGCATCTTTCCATATATTATTGGGACATAATTGTTGAATCCTAAACGGCAAGATCAGGCTCTTAAAGAGAATTACCAGCTAAAGTAAAGTGCTGCTTAGGTGTAAGGAAAAAGGCATAAGAACACAAAAGCAAGTACAGATAGGGCAGGGAGCACACACACTGGAAATAATCTAAGGGCTAAAAGTAGGCACTTACCTGAAGCAAATATAGAATTAATCAAAAGACTGACATCTAATTATAGGAAAGTCCTGGGATAACAAATATAGAGGCCTAAGAAAAATAAGAAAATTAACGTTTAATCTGAAAGGGTTAAACCTGGCCATGATTATCTTAGAAATTGAAATGGAAATGTTCCTTTCTGGCTGTAATGAATCAGCCCTAAAGTCTGAAGCTGTTCAGGACCAAGGACAAAGGCAATTCAATACAGCCACATAGATTTTCTCATCTCACTTGTCTGAGAATCGTATATAATCATATAGCTGGAAATGACTTTAGAAATTATCCATCCCAACTCCTTTACTTTACAGATAGGAAAACTGAGGCACAAGGTTATTACTAACTTCTCCAGTCACTCTGTTAATAAGGGGTAAAATTCAGTTTAGAATCTAAGTCTGCTTATACCTGGTACAGTGTTCTCTGAGTCATACAAATATATAGAATCACATGTACACATTTTAAAAAGCAATTTATACTTGGCTTTTGTGTATGTATTTTGAGGTTTGTGTGTGTGTGTTTGTAGAGGTTAATAGTCTAAATGAACAGAGAGACTTCTTTCTGAATAGCCCACTCTAATCACAAATGACCAGACTGACCACAAAAGACCAAAAATTACAGATTGTTTCAGACCAAAAGTGCCCTACCTAATTTTGGCATGCTGATTTGGAAATGATCAGAAAAGAGCTGCCCAAATTCAAAATATCTCCTCAGATTTTTCCTTTGGTTAGCAATATTTTAAATATTTACTTGTTGGGGCACCTGGGTGGCTCGGTTAAGCATCTGTCTTCGGCTCACGTTATGATCCCAGTCCTACTTTGGGCTCCTTGCTCAGCAGGGAGCCTGCTTCTCCCTCTGTCCCTCCCCCCACTCATGCTTTCTCTCTATCTCTCAAATAAATAAATAAAATCTTTTAAACAAATGAAAAAAATTAAAAAACACTTGCTATTTGGATCTCTTTATTTGCAATATTCTTGTCTGATATCTGAGATCTGTTCTGTATTTGTCATTTTTGGGTGTTGCTCTATGTTTTTATACTGTTGTTAATTCCAAAATGTAGATAGTTTTGCTAACTGGCTTATTTTTTTCTTCTTTTTATTTGAAGGTTTTGTCAGGAAGAGTTAGAATTTATAAAAATTAAACTATTTTTGAGATTTTATGAGAAAAGTTCAATGAAGGTAAAGTCTACCTTTAAGCAGAAATATCAACAGGAGTTAAAGGTTAAGTTCAAGTGATAGTATAAGATCCAGAGGTTTATTTTATGACCTATACAGTCATTCAAATAGTAAACCAAATTAGAAATTGAAATATGAATACCAATTTGGAAACAATTTTTTATAAGAAAAACTTTGACCTGCCTAAGTAATATTACAATTCTTGATATAGTGTAAAGATTATGAACTCTGGAGTCTGAATGCAAATGTTGGCTTGACTCACCCTATAATGTTGGGAAAATTTCTTAGCTTCCATCAGTCTCAGTTTTTCTTTTTGAAAAATAAAAATATGCTTTTGGATAGCATTAAATCACACACAGAGGCATATTAATCCTCTCTGATGTGAACCCCAAATAGCTGGAGAAATCCTATAAAAATATAGGATGAAGAGTTCCCGATCACCAATCTGTTCAGCTTGAGCCATTGTGATAAAGTCCAAGACGCAGGTGATTGATTTTAATTTTAGACATAGACTTGCCCCAAAAGGAATCTGGTAGAATCTTAGGGGGTTTTAGACCTACTCTTGCACTAAATACTGGCCAAAAATGTCTACATTTTTCTCCATGGATCTCTAAATTACTTTTATTCTTCAACTCCTGCTACCTCATCATATCTTGCTGTCGGTTTTTGGAAGGGATTTAGCTGTTGAAATGTATCTGACTATTGACAAAGGAGCTTTCCTTCATTTGGCAAAGGGTACCGTTGCCATCTTTGGCTAGGCTGTTTCTACATGTCTGTCAATCTACTGCAATTTAACCTGACTGACTGTAAAGAGACACTATGTGGAAGTCACACCCAGTTCACATACATATTTTTCCATAGATTATAATAAAGTTAAATAAACACTAAAATTTAAAAAATATCCATCATTTTCTTAATGAAGAGGGTCTGGGAAAATCAAGCGAAAAAAGATAACTTTAATAAGAAGGAGATACAAATATATAGTATATGTCCATAAACACTGATCTTTGTTTCTGTGTACCTTGCTCACATATCAATTATTATACTGAAACAATTTGGGACAAAAACTTTTGGGATTTCCCTTGCTTATAGATTACATACCTATCTAAACTCATTAGAATTTCCCTGTAGGTCTCAATTCTCTTCTTGAACTTCACAGTTGTAATTGTTGAAAAGTTTTTTTTTTCTTATATTCAGCCAAAATCTGCTTCCCTTAGCTCATTGATAACCTTAACTCATTAATAACCTTGAAAGTCTGTACGTTCTGGGATCCAATAAAACCAGGGACTAATTATATCATCTCTGGCAATATAGACAATCTAGCTGAGAGTTTTTAGCTTTAGTTTCCTTATCAGTAAAATGTGAATAGCAGCATATGTATAGTGCCTGAATGTGAAATATAATCAGAGTTTTCTACATGTTAGTTCATCCCACCTACTCCTCTTTTCCCCTTCTCAAAAAGTATCTCCTATCACTGAAGATGGAAACGGCTGAAACAATTAATGAACAGTATGTCAGTATGTAATTAAGCATTAAATTGCCACTATATCTAAACATACATGTTGATTTGTAGAACAGATTATAGTATGCATGTTGTGCATTTAACTTAGAGCTCAATACTTTTCAAAAATATAATGATGTTCCTCTGTGATACTTGGATGTTTATTTTTTTTTCTTTCTCTGTTTATGGCCATGTCTGTTAACTACTCCCACTCTCTCTTCTCTAGATCCAATTACCAAATCTTACTGATTATATCCCAGTGTTGTTACACATTTGGCCCCCTATTTTCTCTTCCGTTTACTTCTCTAGTTCAGGCCCTTGTTAACTCTTTCCTGGACTATAGCATTCCATTCCCAACTGGTCTATTTGGCACGAATTGTGTCATTCTTCATCCTATAGACTCTAGCTGGTTTAGTCTTCCTAAGCAGAATTCTCACCAAGAAACTGCCTTGCTCAAATACTCTCAATAATTTCATATTTTTTCATGTTCTTGAATGAAGTCCAAGCACCTTTTCTTGGAAATTAATATTATCTAGATGAAGCTTCGCCCTGACCTACTCCTGTCTTACTCTTCACTGCCCTGCTTAACAAACCCTAAGGCCCTGCCAAATGTGATGTTTACTGCTTTCCTTTTGCACTTTACAACTCTCATCTTTGAGCAATGCTTACTTATCATCTCAAATTGTCCTTTCCTCTTTCTAGAATTTTGGCCATCTTTAAATGATTACACCAGGTACTACCTAAATCTCTCTCTCTTATTTGTGCTCCCACAGCTCATTGTGGCCATTTTAAAACACTCATAATCTTTCGTCCTGTTTATATGAACATGTTTACTCTCCCCAGCTGTATTATAAACTGCTTTAAAACTTTCTTTACATCCAGTACCTAAGTTTTAAACATGTAGATATTGAATATTTCTTCTGACGATTCAAGAGGTCACTGTGAGTTGGAACAGCAGAGCAGAGCTTGTTTCATGAAGGAAGACAGTCTTGAGTTTGGGCAGAAGAAAATTTAAGGGACGACCTTTCATGACAAAAGTTTGCATAATGGAAGGCAATTTCCCTGAGTAAAGATTTGTGTTGAGGGTAAAGTTGGAAATAAATTCATGTATTTATAAAGGTGTCTTATTGTAGAGATCTTGAAAAACAGAAGAGTTTAAAAAGGTAAAAGATGGTAAAGTAGAAACATTACATTAGGAGTCAGACCAGTCACAGTTTAAATTCTGATAGGTTATAAAACTTCAATAATGATTTTTATGGGCCTCAGTTGCTATTTTGTGAAATTAATAGATAAGATTCAATGGTTTCTAGTCTCTTCTAGCTTTAAAATTTAAATTTCTTTAGTCTATAAAGAAATAATGGGCTACATTATGTTTTTGGGCAATTAATGGCATATAAAATCTGTACTTAAGGAAGATAGGAAAAAGATCAATGAGGATAAAAAACTTTATAAATATAATATTTTAGCTACTCTTCTATTTTATATAAGTAAGAATATGTAATAACTGTAGACATCTATAATCTTATAAATAAAGTGTTATAGGTTAGCAAGTGTATAACCTAATTTTTGTCAGTTTATCATTTACTATTTGAATGTTGAAAATCCTTAATTTAGAACCATACTAGTCTGGAGGTGTCACAACTGTTATGCAGACCAACACTCAAATTATCCCAGACAAATGAGGTTCCATCTTTGATTTTAAATACCTCAAGGCAAATGGCACAGTCTTTTCCTGGCTCAAATAGATCCAATTACCTCTAATGACCCTGTTACAGTTTATTGAGTGATCCAGGTGCTTTTGCTGAAGTCTAAAGTAAAATTTTATATCATTTTGTGAAAACTCCTGGACAAAATGAATAAAATTTACTGAGACCTTTTCCCACAAAACTATTTTTTTATTTGAGTATTATTTAACACATACTGTGTGAAAAAAATGTGCTAGGCCCCACTGAGAAGGCAAAGATGAGTAAGAGCCTTTGATCTGAGAGAGCTCACACTTTGCTGAGATGCATAAAATATGCAAAATAGACTGGGCTTCTGAAGGACTGACACATGGCAGGTTGTCAGTAAAAATCAAATAGTGCGGAAGTTAGACTATGACATGTACTATCAGAGAGATACAAAAAGCAATGGGAAGTCAACGTCTTAGGATTATCAGAAAAAGTCTGTCAGGCAAGTTGTATTTGGGCCTTGAAGTTATGTTCTTACTAGAAGTAAATTTTGGACGGTCAGCAGCGTTATAAAAAACAGGTGAGGAAGATTCCAGGAAGAAATAAAAAGGAAGGATAGCCTAGAGTAAATTTTGGAAATAGGCAATGGCTTAATTTGACTGTTGGATAGGGGAGTAATGAAAATGAATTTAGAAAGGTAAATGGTTAAAATGGTCTTCATTCTGTAGGCAATTTGGGAGTCATCAAAGATTTTTAAACTGGGAAGTACTGCATAAGATCTTGCTTTCTCTTCTAGCCACTACACTTTAACATACATAGGGTGATTCTTAAGTAGCATCTTTAAGGCTTAGAAATTCATGTCTTGAAAACACAAAGCAAAACCAAAACCAAAAAAATAATTTATCAGCCTTTTCATTTCTTACTACTCTGGGCAGCATTGTTAATAATCAAATGGATTGGTGGCACCTGGGTGGCTCAGTTGGGTAAGTGTGGGACTCTTGTTTTCGGCTCAGGTCAAGACCTCATGGGTCATGAGATCCAGTCCCGGGTGGGGCTCTGCGCACAACGGAGAGTCTGCTTGAAGATTCTCTCCCTCTGTCCCTCCCCCCACTCATGCATGCACTCTTTCTCTCTCTCAAATAAATAAATAAATCTTAAAAAAAATCAAATGGATTGTTTATTGAAGTTCTTATTCAGCCCTTGAAAGGGCTGTACATGGTGATTGTTATGGACATCACATTCCAGTGTATTTGAATTTCTATTGACATTAGACTTATTATCATTAAAAAAAGAAAGCAGGCCTATGTAACAGAATTTTATAATAGAACATCATATAAATTATATTAGAAAAGTATTTTCTCGGGTGCCTGGGTGGCTCAGTTGTTAAGTGTCTGCCTTCGGCTCAGGTCATGATCCCAGGGTCCTGGGATCAAGCCCCGCAGCGGGCTCCCTGCTTCACAGGAATCCTGCTTCTCCCTCTCCCCCTGCTTGTGTTCCCTCTCTCACTGTGTCTCTCTCTGTCAAATAAATAAATAAAATCTTAAAAAAAAAAAGAAAAGAAAAGTATTTTCTCTTAACACACAAGAAGAATGTTATGATTTCTATTATTGGCCACTTCTTGCCCTAAATTTATGCTAGAAAAAAAAAATGTTATTTCTAGTCATCAAGAAAGAAAAGTACATTTTCAAACAATGGCATCTATCATTAAATAATGTTTCAAATGATGTTGGATGTCATATTCATTTGGTTTTGGTAGATACAATCTAAATGCATGCATATGTTAACAATCCAATCACATGTTAAATGTGTGTTTGACCTAAACTCTTACTATAAGCTGACATAAATTCTGGCTAAAGTTTCAACTTTAAGTTCTTATTACAAGTGGATCATTTTACCTTACTGATCAAGAGTTCATTCCTCAAGCTCTGCAAATATATTTATGAAATTTAAAGTAATGGGTGCCTATTATAAAAATATTATGGGAATATTATGGAATATTATTATTCCCAATTTGTCATTCCTTCCCTGCTATAGAATTATATACTGGGGCGCCTGGGTGGCTCAGTCGTTAAGTGTCTGCCTTCGGCTCAGGTCATGATCCCAGAGTCCTGGGATCGAGCCCCACATCGGGCTCTCTGCTCAGTGGGAAGTCTGCTTCTCCCTCTCCCACTCCCCCTGCTTTTGTTCCCTCTCTTTCTGTGTCTCTCTCTGTCAAATAAATAAAATCTTAAAAAAAAAAAAAGAATTATATACTGAAGCCTTTTGTGAAGTAACTTTTTACCATCTCCTACCAGGATAGGTAGAGTAAATTTACCCACCACACTGATGTTGGGCTTAGCCATGGGACCTGCTTTTGCCACTGGAATGTCAGCAGCCATCACATGAACAGTGACTTTCAATGTACCAGTGTGCTTAAGCTTGAGCTCCTAGTCTCCTATCCACCATGAGAGAAACGTGCCCCAAGTAAAATCTAGTCACAGAGTGATGAAGACAGGTGAAGCAGACTTGATTCTAACCTGGAGCTTGGAGTCAAATCAAGCCTGAGTTCTGATGAGCCCAGCTGAGATTGGTAGATCTGCAGTCAATCCACAGATTGATCAGTGAAAAAAAAAAAGTTTTTTTCTATAAGTCACACATTTTGGGGGTTGCTTATTATCCAGCATAAGTGTAGCTGTCATTGACTAATACATGCATTATTTTGTGATATAATGGTAAAATATAAATGGGGTATTAGGAACATGAGATTTGTTCTAATAAGCTAAATGTTAATTAAGTATCTCAAAATAAATATGTCTTGGTAAAGGTAATAAGATTTTAGAAGACTAAAAATACAGTCTTCTCTGGAAACCATTTTTAAAAAAAATTATTTAGTGAGAGAGAGAGCATGAGCAGGGAGAGGGGCAGAGGGAAAGAGAGAGAGAGAATCCCAAGCAGACTCCGTGTAGGGTGTGGAACCATAAGGGGCCTCGATCTCATGACCCTGAGATAACCACCCCAAGATCAAAACCCAAGCCGAAACCAAGAGTAGGTCACTCAACAGACTGAGCCACTCAGGCGCCCCTCTGGAAACCATTTTTATTCTCATGGGGCCCACAAGAAAGTTGAAACTGAAAAAAAGATTAGGCTACACAGTATTTATATAGGAAAGCTGTGAATCATTTGAAAGTTTCTACTCTTCAAAACTAACATTTTATACATTTCCCCATCTTAAATTAAAGCACAGCATGAAAAATTGCTTATCTATTAGATCATTCATCAGCTGTGCATTGTAATCTCATTATAATTTAGTTATTAGGTATCATGATGCAGAGCATAAATTACCTTTGTTTTATTGGGGACTTGGAATAAGTGGCCTAAAGATGTCACTATATATAAAAATTTTAAAACTTTAAAACTATGTACAAATATTTGGCAGGAAAAAGTTCCAGTGTTATATGAGGATATACTTAGGAATTATAGACCCAATTAAATAAATTCCTCAATTTTAATGAATGGCCTATACAATTCAAATAAGCTCATCTAATTTTTTTAGCAGGAATATATAGGTGAATATAAAGTTATATAATTGTAGAGTGAATATTTTCATTTCAGATGTCAAAGACATCTTTTCAAAAGCCAAGAACTATGAGTAAGTGGATGAAAATACTTTGCTTCATAAACAAGTTGGCCTATTTTATTTGGCCTACTTTTTTAAAAGGGCAGTTTCCTTTTATAGGTAAGATAGTAATTGTTAAACTATTAAAATATTATTTCACAATAAGATGGGAAGAAGTAAAGGACATTAGGACCATTTCCTTTCCACAAGACTAAAACCATTTTCTACATATTTATCTATCAATACATAATAAACTCATCAAGTGGATGTTTTACTGTTGTGCATCTGTAATTCAAATTTCTCAGTTTCAGGAAGAAATCTTTTAAAAATATTTTGAATAGGTTCTTAGTGAAAGATTTTTGTTTATTGAGATTTCCACTTTAATGTTGTGGTTATGATACAGAACTCATTTGATAAAGGCTATATTTAGTTAGTTGGTTAATTCTTGGATGGAAAAGGAAATCATTATAGCTAGACATTTCACTTTTTTAAACATATAGTTTTCTTGGATTTTGAACATCACGGTTACTTGTTTTTTCCTTTTGCAAAATCATAATAAGCTACCTCTATCCATCCTCCAATTAAGCACAGATATTTATTTAGTTTTGTAATTAGTTATATGTATTTTTTTTAAAGTAAAGCTTTCAGTACCTAAAACAACATAATTAGAGACAAGGAAGATCAACTTAACTAATGAACATGGAGTTGAAAAATAGAATTCTGAAAAATTAAATGAACTCTTGCTTTGCATGTCAGTGAAAATCTTTTGTTATTTTCTGGCAGGTATCTCGATAGACAGAAGCTTTCCCATGTACTGACAGAACTGTGCAAAACCCAATTAGTTCTTCAGCTTTGCCAACGTCTGTTCTTTCCTGAGAAGTAATTCCAAACAATTCTTAAGTGAGCAGAAAGTTATTCACATTATAAAAAGTTGAAGAATACTTTTGCTTAGTTTTATTTTGGGCTTTGTAAAGGCAGACAGAAACTGTCAAAAACACCAACTTTAGACAAAATCTACGGTACATTAGGCCTGGTGCTTCACCCACATTAAAAAGATCAATAATAGCCACGCTAATGGAGAGGAACTGCATGTACAGAAAGTCAAAAGAAGAAAGCAGATGAGAAATAAAATATTAGAAACGTATGAACATGTGTACATTTCAGATTGAATGTAAATTTGGCATTTAATTTACATAGTTGCTGCATTGTTCTGTATTGTTTCAAGTATAATAGTCATCTCCTTGACGATGATGTAAACTCCTTGAAGCAGGCTTTATGTTTTATAGTCTCTCTGTATTCCTTAACACAGAGCCAAGCCTAGCGCTGAACACCCAACAAATAATTATTGATAAATTGATTAAGGTCATAATTCAAATTTGATAGGACAGTGCAATGTTGGATTGTTCATTGCAAACAACACAGCTGTTAGGAATTCAAGTTGAGGTGACATGAATAGCTTTAGGTCACCTCAGCATTATTTATTTCTAATTTTAAGATTGCTCTAGCTTACTCGCAACTGACCAGAATTTGTAAGACAATTTTCACTCTAGTTAAAAAATATTTCTTTCCATGTAAACGTGGTCCATGTATTTCTTTTTATTATCCTTTCCTCTTCCTTTGGTTTTGTGCAAAAGAGAAAGATACCTAAGAATTGCTTTCATCTCTTTCAGACACACATTAAAATCTGAGGAAGGGAGGAGACTGCTGTTTTAATAATTCTTTTATCTTCACCCTGCAACTAAAGTTTGGGAAGAAAGAACTATTGACATTCAATAAAGAATTATGGGAACCCCAGCTTTCTTTTCCGCTGATACCACATAGGAAGGGAGTTAGGTCAAAGAAAGTCATAATGACACACAGTTTTCATTACTATGTGACATTTCTTTTTTTTTTTAAGATTTTATTTTATTTATTTATTTGAGAGAGAGAGAGAGCAATTGAGAGAGAGAGCATGAACATGGGGAGGGGCAGAGGGAGAGAGAAAGCAGACTCCCTGCCACCAGGGAGCCCGAGGTGGGGCTGGATCCCAGGACCCTGGGATCATGACCTGAGCCTAAGGCAGATGCTTAACGACTGAGCCACCCAGGCGCCCCTACTATGTGACATTCCGAAGTTAGAGGAGAGAGGTGCCACAGAGGGTATACCTTTTCTCAGACTCAGATCTTATCACAAAGTTCCAAACAGGGATATGGTTGTGGAAGCACTGTCCTCTCTTCTATGGACCAGTTGTATTCGTAGGAAAATTCTAGTAGACTCTTGACTTTGTAGTTCTGTATATTTAAGTGTTAGAGCTTTGTTTTAGGCATAAGTAATTGAATTTGGCTGTAACCAGATTATTTCACTGAAGTTGACTGTTTTTTTTTTTTTATTATGTTATGTTAATCACCATACTTTACATCATTAGTTTTGATGTAGTGTTCCATGATTCGTTGTTTGTGCATAACACCCAGTGCTCCATGCAGAACATGCCCTCTTTAATACCCATCACCAGGCTAACCCATCCTCCCCACCTCCCCTCTAGAACCCTCGGTTTGTTTCTTGGAGTCCATAGTCTCTCATGGTTCATCTCCCCCTCTGATTTGCCCCCCTTCATTTTTCCCTTCCTACTATCTCTTTTTTTTTTTTAAACATATAATGTATTATTTGTTTCAGAGGTACAGGTCCGTGATTCATCAGTCTTACACAATTCACAGCACTCACCATGGCACACACCCTCCCCAATGTCCATCACCCAGCCACCCCATCCCTCCCACCCCCCACCACTCCAGCAACCCTCAGTTTGTTTCCTGAGATTAAGAATTCCTCAAATCAGTGAGATCATATGATACTTGTCTTTCTCTGATTGACTTATTTCACTTAGCATAATACCCTCTAGTTCCATCCACGTCATTGCCAATGGCAAGATTTCGTTTTTTTT